>NC_059109.1:107014042-107314042 GCF_020740685.1 Jaculus jaculus
GCAGAGGGTGGACATCACCCCTTGGCCAACTTAAGGTGGACAATAGCAACAGGAGAGTATGCCAAACACTGGTATGGGAAACTGGCTATAACACCCATAATCCAACCCCCAATAATACAGTCCCCCCAGGAGGCATTGATTCCCAAACATCCATCAGCTGGGAACCTAGCGTTCAGAATACCTAAGTTTATGGGGGACACCTGAATCAAACCACCACATTCCACCCCTGGCCCCCATAAACTGATAACCATACATGATGTAAAATGAAATACATTCATCTAACTTTAAAAGTCCCATACTTTTAATCAATTCCAATGATGTTCATACATCCCCATAGTCCAAGATCTTTTAACTGAGCCATAATACCAAAAAAATAACCTCAAAAAAAACCATAATGACACAGAATAACCATTCACACTACAAAAAGATGGCATCAGGCATAGCAAAGAATATTCAGTAAATATAAGATTTTAAACAACCAGAGTAAGCATCAAACTCTGTAATTTCAAGTCCAACAACTCTAGCCAGTGACAAATCTCCAAGTCTGATAACTCTAACCAGCAATAAGTCTCTGGAGTTCCAATTCTGCCCCTCCAGCTAGGCTACTCACAATCCTGGAAAACTTCATTGGGGCCGGTAGCTCCTTAGCAGCCATCAGATGGTCCTGGCATCTCCACTGGGTTTCCACTACAAGCCACGGTTCATCCTCACAGCATGGGGCAACTGGCTATAACACCCATAAGCCTGCCCCCAACAATACACTGCCTCCAGGAGGCATTAATTCCCAAATATCCATCAGCTGGGAACCTAGCATTCAGAACACCTAAGTTTATGGGGAACATCTGAATCAAACCACCACAAGACTATAAAGCACACTACCTGAAAACTCAGGTTGGCTGTGTTCCTCTCTTGTGAGTCAGCCTTAGCAGCTGATGCTTTTCCTGAATAAAAGCTTTCATCTTTGCCTCAGAGTGGGTTGTGTGGTCATGTTCACTCCCAAACCTTATACCCATAGATTTATTCCTGAAGAATCTGAGCCATTTATCACACCACCTCCATTGGGTTGTTGCAGTTGTCCATTGACTGATAACAGGGCATGATAACATTAAAAGATGCCCTGAAGAACCTCCTGCACTGCAGACATACTCTTCCTTACCTCCATTGTGGAGGAGCAATCCAATTTTCCTTTGGTAGTCTAGATCAATCACCCTTGCTATCATTGTAACTCCTTTCTCAGCCTGTTCACTCAAAGGCATCAGGAACCCAAAGCTGCTTGTGGTCTGGTGATTTCTGCCAGCCATGCAAACCTGACTGCAATACAACCTTTCTTTCTGTTTTCTGCTTCCTGTGGCAATGGTCACATCAATACTGATTATTGGGTCTTGTCTACTTTTACTCTTTCCTTTCTAGAAAGTCAGCTTAACAAGGGGAAAGGAATTGAAGGATTCCTCTGTATCCCCTTACCACCTCTATCATACTGTAGACACTAAACATGAAGCTGGCTGAACGATTACATGAAATATAGAAGTATCTGGCTCTTATTTGATGCTCACAACATGCCCAGGTTTGGTGCTAATGATTTTTTGCAAATTTTATGCAATTTCAGCCCAAAGTAACTACATAAGGAGCAATTATCCTAGATTCTTCCCTTTGCTGATGAGGCTGTGGCTGAGAACAAAGCCCCTGTGCACTTGCATTCAGACATACTGAGGCCAACAGGGCCAATATTGAGAGCTGGGAGTGAATGGGAAGACCCCAGGCTTTAACCTACTGAAATCACACTGGACCTCTATGAGAGGTCAGGCCTTTCTGTGCATAGTGTGAAGGAAGGTGTTCAGTCAGTGACCTAAAACCTAAACCAACTTTTATTATTATTATTATTATTATTATTATTATTATTATTATTTTACCATTGCCATTTGGCTCAGTGGAAAGGGTCCCATAGCTGCAGCTGGGAAACAAGTCAGAACCATATCCAAACATGAACCTGCTCTCCATTATGAAGCTACCACCAATCATGGGCTACAAGAGGGCCTACACCTTTTAAGTTCTCTATTAAAAAAATAAGGGTGATTCCATTTATCTCGTGCTAACTTTACTCTCCATTGGAGAATCTGCTTTTCTTTTTCAGATAGACACAGATCCTAAGGAAAGAACCACCCCATCATACCTCAAAAGGGCCCAGGTGAAACTAAGAATAATTGGCAAAACAAGCAAGGATGCTGTTTTCTTGGTGAACCTGGTACCAGGACAAGGGTGAAGGAGATTGACACAGAGAACAATCAGCTCCTACCAAATCATGTATCCAGAGACACAGAGGCTACCAACACCTCATCACTGAAGCAGACCCAAAATGAACCCAATATGGTGCAGAGAAATTTGCAGAAGAGTGGGCAGAAAGAATGTCAGAGCCACACATTGGGTCATGATATGCAGAGACATTTCCTCCTACCCATAACTGAGGGCTAACTCCACATGCATGACCCATATACCTCAACAAGGAGGAGGAGCCAGGGGGAGGGGGTAGGACATGGAGGAGGCTATCAATGGTACCAACTTGAATGTATTCACTGAGTACAAAACTAATTAATAAATAACAGCTTCTGACTTGTTATTATGATGTTAGCTATATTAAATAACTTTTTAAAGTAGATTGTTTACTTTAATTAGGCTAACTTGTTACTTAGATAATCTTTTTTTTTTTTTTATTTATTTGAGAGCGACAGACACAGAGAGAAAGACAGATAGAGGGAGAGAGAGAGAATGGGCGCGCCAGGGCTTCCAGCCTCTGCAAACGAACTCCAGACGCGTGCGCCCCCTTGTGCATCTGGCTAACGTGGGACCTGGGGAACCGAGCCTCGAACCGGGGTCCTTAGGCTTCACAGGCAAGCGCTTAACCGCTAAGCCATCTCTCCAGCCCACTTAGATAATCTTATTAAAGTATCTACTTTGTACTTCAAGGGTCAAAACATGTACATAAACTAGTTCATATTATGCTAACATAATAGCAATCTCAGAGAATGTAAAAACAATTGGCCCATTTCCTCACTTGTACTCCAAATAAGAGCATGGCTCTGTGCCCTAATTTGAGCATTACCATCCCTCCATGAATGGAGTTCCAAGCTCTATACAAGGTGGCTTAGCAATCAATGTGTTGGACATCTCCAGTTAAATGCCTGGCCAGGCCTGAAACCTAGAGGCTGGAGTCTTAGTACAATTTCTAAGAAAAATAAAAATGCAGATAAAGTTATTATATTAAATATTAATACTACTATGATTTTTAAATATTTTTTATTTGAGAGACAGAAAGAAACACATGGGGAGGAAGGGTATTCCATGGCCACCAACCACTGCAAACAAACTCCAGATACATGTGCCACCCTAGGCATCTGGCTTACATGGGCACTGGGGAATTAAGCCTTGGTCCTTAGGCTTCATGGGAAAGTGCCTTAACTGCTAAGCCATCTTTCCAGCTCAATATATTACTATATTTTTACATCAAATTCCCATTAATATTATTAGATAAAACGGTATCAAAATGTGTTAACCTGTTTCTTTGAAATTTAATATGCCTACTAGAAAATTCAAGATTACACATAATTTTATGTCACATGTCTACTGGGGAGTCTGCTACAGTGTCACATGCATAGCTCTGTCACCTGTCTGTCTGATCACTCCTCCCTATTTCTTTCTATGAAGAAAGCTCTGCTCCTCTCAAAGTAGATTCATTTCCTGAGAATCAGAAATCTTGATAGCATTCAACTGTCACGGTGTCTAATAGTATGAGCCAGTCTGTCCTTCCCCTTATTCATACCCCTATAGCATCTCAACTCTCAGATGGATACCCTGGGTAAGGAGCTTCTCCCATGAGGCATCTCCTGAGTGTACCCACACAGGGACCTAGAGAAGTGTATCAAAGGCAGGATCACACATCCGAGTAGTTTTCTCCTTGTTTCTTCCTTCTCCTCACTTACTAAATGCTTGGATTTATGGTCCAAAGGAACTTTTCAGGCTTTGTGCAATAAAAACACATCACCAGCAACTTCTGACTCTCTGCTATCTAAGGACATGTGGGGAACTGGGATGATACAGAGAGGAGCCTAGGGCTCATACCTGTGTGTGCACATCAGAGCAAACCTTGCAGCCTTTACAAATAAGCAGGCTTCAGAATAGATAAAGAACAAAGAGAATCTGGTAAACCAAACATCTAGCCACAGTGGCTTCTGGCAGATGTGCAAGGGCAAGGAAAGATTTGCACTGCTACCTGGAAAGAAAGTCAAACAGTGTCATGGCTGATGCTGGCCTCACCCAGGTGAGAAGAGATGACCTATTCCTAGAAACATCAAATGTGATTATTTCTGTCCACTTCTGTGAAGCAGAAGTTGAAAGTGTGTTCGTGTGTGTGTGTTGTTGTTGTTAATCCAACATCCAAATGAGGGGAAAGAACACAGACTTAAGATAGTATTTCTTCCCATATATCTTAGGCCACCAGGACCTATAGGGTAATGGAGGCAGCTGTAGGGTTGTGTTGGGGGTAAGCAGCTATTTAATCCCTGCCTGGACCCTATAGATTCTCTGCCTTAATATAAAACAAATCCTGTTTGAGACTATAAAGGCCAACTGTTTTCTATTTCAAAAGGGAACATTTATTTAAATCACATCTCCTCAATGTCTCTATAGTTGTACATAACAGGGGCAGTTTGTCCAATGCTCTGCATAGGACATTACAGCCCTAAAATAAACCTCCTCACAGGCTTTCTCCTGCTCTCCTTGTGTATGCAACTCAGTGTAGAGAGGAGAAACCTTCAAATCCCTGCCACTGTATCATTGTCACCAAATTCCTTCCAAATTCACAGGAACTTTAAGAAGCTCTCTTGGGGGACATTAACATAAACACACAAACTTGTGGTTCAATTCAGGTGTCCTTCATAAACTTAGGTGTTCTGAATGCTAGGTCTCCAGCTGATGACAATTTGGGAACTAAAGCTTCCTATAGGTCATGTGTTGTTGGGGATGGGCTATGGGTGTTATAACCAGCTTCATCTTGCCAGTGTCTGACACACTTCCCTGTTGCTGTTGTACATCTGATGTTACGCAGGAGATGATGTCCATCCTCTGCTCATGCCATTATTTCTCCCTGCCATCATGGAGCTTCCCCTCGGGTCTGTAAGCCAAATAAACCTCTTTTCTTCCCCCACAAGGTGCTCTTGGTAGGTGTTTTTACTGCCAGCAATGTGAATCTGACTGCAACACAAACTGACAAAGGAGTCCCATCTTGACAGCTCAGAAACCAGCATGCTGTGAGCTTCTGGGTGCAGAGGCCAAACCCAGTAGTGAAGGCAGAACCTCTTTCCCAAGACCCCATTCCTCCCCTGACCTGCAGGTGGCATCCTTTCACTTGTGAATTTATTTAACCAAAGTCCTAGGGATGAGGAAAGAGAAGTCCCCTCCCCAGGGTCCAGGAGCAGAGTCTGGGGATGGGGAGACAGTGGCCTCTGGCACAGCAGCTGAAATGGCAGTGAAGGAGGCGCTCATGTGTCTCTGGATGAAGGACCTCACATTGGCCTAAGCAGCAGCATACTAGACTCAGGAAGGCATTGGTGACAGGGCTGTGCCCAGGCTCCCAGGCCTTCCCTATGTGTGAAATCCCACCTCCCCCCTTACCCCAGGGTCCTTCCAGCTCTCAGCTCTCCCACCCCAGGGTTCTTGAGGGTCCTGTGGATGCCTGCACTCTAGGCTCAGGGTGAGTTAGTACTTGTTCAACCCAGAGGTCACAACCACACCAAAGTCCTGGGGAGGAAGCCCAGCCATGGATACTTTGACATTCATTGATTTCAGATATTACATGGGTCATCAGCATGACATTCTGGCCTTGTGAGCTCTATGAAAAGAATTCAGATGTAGCATAGCATGGTTAGCAAATAGATAGGATTTATTTACTACAAAATGAGGTGAACAAGGTGTAAGAATGGACATTAGAGAAAAAAATTCCCTATTGTTCTGACCTACATGTTAGGCAGGCTTTATTTTTTATCTACCTATTTTGAGGAAAAAAAGTGTGTGTGTGTGTGTGTGTGTGTGTGTGTGTGTGTGTCTATCTCAGGCTGGCTCTTGAATGGCCTCGAACTCTGAACAACCCTCTTGTTCCTGCCTCCCTAGTGCTGGAGTTACAGATAGGAGCCATCACACTTGGATTTTAGGGAAGCTTTATATTCTTTTTAAAGTCTGTAGAGCAGATAGCTTTCCTCATGGGATGATTTTTCTGCACATGTGATTGACAACCAGAAAGCCTCCAGCTGCACAGCTGTCATGACTCTCTGTGCTGTTTAGAAAGTCGCTTCTTCACTGAGAGCCAGAGATATACACAGATTCCAAGCTTCTGGCCAATCATCAGAGTCCTGCTCCTGTACTTTTACTAACTGCTGAGTATAAGGGAGGAGTGTATCTCCAAAGACCTTCAAGCTGCAAATATCTGAGTAGGTACCTAACGAAGGACATTTTGTATTTTGTATAAGATAGTCCATATAGGCAGATGCCACAGTGCCCGGCTCAGAGAAAACGCTAAATGTTAGGGTTTTAAAAGAACTAATGTCAGTATGTGTTCTAATGCTCTCTCCATCCTGAGGATCTCATCTTGTAGCTTGGGGCTTCCAGTGCAAAATCTGAACCCAATTCACCTTGAGGCTCACTCTAGTAACAGACACAGTGTCACTTCCTTTGCACATCACCATCACAAGCTTTTGTAAGATCAGCCTAGACTTTAGCAGAGATGACCACGTGTGATGGGGGTTATTACACAGGGCCTGTGGTCATTGTGTTGGTTGTTGATGCTGCTTGTTGAGATCAGGCTGTGTCCTGCTCTAAGTTACTTCATACTACATAAAACTGATCATCAAGCTAGGACGTGCGCTGGGTGATTCCATGTCACAAAGCAGCACTTGGCTCATTTTGAGTGCAAATGCAGAGCCAGGGTGACTGTATATTACTGTCTGTGTATGTTGACGCTACCATCCTTATACCTTCATATATAAGACTCAGGCAGAAAGCAGTTTATTCCTAATAGCCAAAACTGTCACCTTGGGGACTGAAGAGATGGATTAGTAGTTAAGAACTTGCCTGTGAAGCCTAAAAACCGTGGTTCGAGGCTCAATTCCCCAAGATCCACATTAGCCAGGTTCATAAGAGGGTGCACATGTCTGGAGCTTGTTTTCAGCACCCATTCTCTCTCCCTCTCCCTCTCTCTCTCTCTCTCTCTCTCTCTCTCTCCTTCTTTCTCTCTCTGTCTGTTGCTCTGAAAGAAATAAATAAAAATGAACAAAAAAATTAAAAAGAAAGCTGTCATCTTATAAACTTAGCAAAACAAATCGAGACTATATGAACATATTGTCATATTAAAATCCTATCAAAAAATCAAGCCTGTGGTGGGGCAGGACGTCCTGAGCATGAGTATACAAGTTCTGTCAACCAGAGGCCTGGGCTTGCATGGAGTAGAGAGGAGCTACATCCCACTCTGTGATGGGCTTCTTTATCCACAGGAGTTCCCCTATCTCCAACAAGGCTTATGTACAGAGCCTAAGACTGACGGTCACAGTAGTGACATCCCATTAGATGCTTAGCAATGCTACTTATGAAACACCTGTGGATGCTTCAGATAACTTGTAAAGCTGGTTGAATTCTCATTCATAAAAATTTATTTCATAGAAAAATATATATCACGTGTGTATTGAACAGGCCAAACAAAAACAAAGACCTGACCGCCGTGGCACTAAGCACCCTCCTATGTCACAGTGATCACAGTGAACCGAGCGAGGTATACAGAGAAGCAGAGCCACCAGGAGGGACACACGGAAGAATTCTGAGAGTTTATCTTTTGGAATCACCAAAGCATGGGGAGAGCCCATGGGAGGATGTTGCCTTGGTGTCTGGCCATGCAAGTCTAGAAAGAGAGGAGAACAGCCATAAGTGAGGGGAACTGAGGCCTCTGAGGAGAAACTGGGAGCCATGACTACTTCACCATCACCCTCCCACTTCATATGCCACCTAGAGAAGCTGGACACATGATCCAACATCTTCTCTTCACCCCATCATCCCCACAGGTGCTCTATCTCAGAAGCAGCAGGAGAGGGGGTGGACAGCCACAGCCACACCTGAGCTCCACAGTCAACAGAACAGGAACCTACTGTTTCCCTGAAAGTTTGAGTTTCCAATACACAAGCCGTTACTGGAGAGGAGGCCAGAAGGGTCATACTTCTATAGTTCCTGTGTCTGCTAACTGACTCTGGCTGAGCAGGTCAGTGCCATGACCCTGGGCCAGTGACTACCACCTGTCCTTTACCTCTGGATTGAAAATGGGGTGATCTTGAATTGCCTATACATAAGAGATCATAGAAGACTCTCCTTGACCAGTTGTCATCGGCTTCTTTGACCCTTTCTGGGTTAGTTCTTGACCTTTTGGCTGTCGTGACCAACTTTGCACAGCCCAGGTAGGAAGAATCCTACATCACATTAGCAAGGTATATCTGGTCATCTTGGATCTCTGATCCAGTCCTGTTTCCCAAGTGTGGTCAAGTTCCTGGCCTGCCTTCAGCAAAATTCTTATTGGATGTGTTGATCCAAATCATCTCTGATGTTCCTTCAGTGCCTATCAGCACTCTGCTCCTTGTGGTGAATCCATTCTTGGCTGAGTGTGGAATGCAGGTCTGTTCCATCTAGAGGTCTTTTATTCTCTTTTAATTTTTTTTTGACTCAAATCTACTTTTATGCTTGAACTACTGTCTAGGCCTGTTTTTTTTTGTTTTGTTTTGTTTTTTTAATAAAGGGAAAAGGCTAGGCTTATCATCTCCCTGGTCAATCATTGACTTTGATTTTGTACAATTATAAAGGTATTTTCAGGTTAAACACTTAATATTTTGTCTGGTGTTACACATTACAAGTTTTTTAAAGACAAATCACTGAGAACACAATGCACATGAATACAACAACTTCTAGCTATCTCCACAGAAGTTTGGGTCTCAGAAGACCACTGAGGATGTGATTATGGAAGAGCCTTGTGCACTTGGGCTCAGGATCCCAAGGCCACAAGGATCACCACTGAGAGCTGACAGGGGAGGGAAGACCACAGGCTATACCCTCATGAACGCCCCATAGTCCTCGGTGATGTGACAGGCCTTCCCCAGTGTGCATGTGCCAGTCCTCAGTGAATGCCTCAAGGTCAGGGACTGGGCTGAGATAAGACATGACACTTGGTGGGACACTGGGACAAATGCCTATGGCTATTCATTGGGGTGGTAGATACCTTCAATACCTTCTTCTTTTTTTTTTTTTTTTTTTGGTTTTTCTAGGTAGATGTCTCACTGTGGTCCAGGCTGACCTGGAATTAACTATGTAGTCTCAGGGTTGCCTTGAACTCACGGTGATCCTCCTACCTCTGCCCCCCCCCCATGTGCTGGGATTAAAGGCGTGTACCACCACACTCAGCTCAATACCTTCCTTTAAAAAAAGTGCTTGGAGTGTTTTGCTTGGGCTCACTTGCAACTTGCATTAACCCATAAAAGAATTCATTATCCAGTTTGTCAATTCATGGAGCATATGCGTTGTACTTCAGGGGTCTTTGAAAAGATGAGTCAGGCAAAGAAAGTACCTAAAGTAGTCCTTAATCATGCTTAAGTGACACTAACCTCAGCAATAAGAACCCAAAAAATATATGCCATGTGTCCTCATTTCTACATTAAATAGGTGAGCAGATCCCCTGCCCTTATTTGAGCATTGTTATCTTTGCATTAAGGGAGCTCCAGACTCTGGAGTGATGGTTCATCAAGTATGAGTCTCTTCCAGCTGAATGCCTGGCAAGGGCTGGGGCCCAAGAATCAGCATCACCAGGTGGTGCCTGCAAACAACCCAGGTGCGAAGCAGGTACTTCTGCTAAGCATTACTACTAAACTGTATGTATCAAACATCATTTGATATTAATAGATACAACATAGCATTTCTTCACCTGTTTTTTTAAATTTTTTGTTTATTTATTTATTTAAAAGTGACAGAGAGAGAAAGAGGCAGATAGATACAGATAGAGAATGGGCACGCCAGGGCTTCCAGCCAATGCAAACAAACTCCAGACGCTGGTGACCCCTTGTGCATCTGGCTAATGTGGGTCCTGGGGAATCGAGCCTCAAACCAGGGTCCTTAGGCTTCACAGGCAAGCACTTAACCACTAAGCCATCTCTCTAGCCCTCTTCACCTGTTTTTATGTACTTTTTAATGTGCTTACTAGAAAATCTGTAGTTGCACATGGGCTAAGGTCACATCTGAACTGGACAGCTCGGCTAAAGTGTCACACATCCAGGGCTAAAATGCCTGTGCTTTGCCAGGCCCTACAGGGCCTGGACAAGGGAGAATTTCTTTAAAGTTTGCTGAATAGAAATCCTGGGCTAATGAGTCATGAAAAGGAGAACACCTTGCCCTTTTCCAATGTAAATGTTCATTAAGCAAGGTTGGCATTAGAAAGGAGTTCCCCAGGAAGAAACAGGCTGAGTATTCCTCAAACCCCTAAAATGGCTTCCCTAGACAAGACATTCCAGACCTTGACCCCAGCTGAAAGACACCCCTGAACTGCAAGGACAGCAGAAACCCAGGCCTGCCCCTCTCTTCGTTTCTGGGGAAATAGAGCTAAAGGTCACTGGGTGTTTTCATTTTTGGTGACACCTTTGTGGAGATCAGGGTAACTAGAGATTGGGCAAGTTGAGAAGGAGGGCCCGGAGCCTGGGGAGGGGTGAACTAGAAGAGCAGACAGGGGATGGCGGTGGGAAGGAGGGGAAGAGGAGGGGTGCCACTTGGATGACAGAAGGATCTGGAGTGCGTGGAGGGAAGGAAGGCAGGAAAAGGACAGCAGGATGATCTCTGCCCGTGTATCTTGTCCCCTCTGCTCTGCTGCAGCTCCAGCTCCAGCTCCAGCTCCTCACATGAGTGGCGATGGGCAGGATCTGAACAGTCCCCTGCTCCTGCGCTCTACCTTGCAAGGGACGCTCTCCCTGCTCCTCACACCTCCAGGTGCTCCAGGTGAGAGCAGCAGTGTCCATCAGCTACGACCTCACTAGATGCCACCTGGCTGAGTGCTGCTGCTGCCCTGTATCTTGGGACACCCTAGAAAGGACTATGGCAGAGCAGTACTGCTCTACTTTTGTGGCTTCTTGGTGACTATCGTTGAGCAGGTCAGCGCCATAGCCCTGGGCCAGGGACTACAGCGTACATGTATCCCTGAGTTGACACAGAGTAAGTCTCAGTTGCAGAGAACAGAACAGATACTCTTTTCTTGACCAGCTTTTACCGAGCACCTCTGACCCCTTCTCCAAGTAGATCTCAACATCTGGGCTTTGGTGGTCACCTCTGAACAGTCCAGCTGTAGTAAGAATTCTCTAAGTCAGTTTAGCAAGTCTCCTACTGCTCCTCACACCCTGGTTATCTGATAATTCTTGATAAGCATACCCCTAAGTATGTACATATTCAGTGTATAAACAACCATGTTGGCACTATGGTTGGTTTCCTGTCTGTCCTCCCTCCTACAAAGGGAACCTCCTCATTGGGGATTGTGGGTCATGCATTGTGGGGGTAGCCATCAGTAATGGGGAAAAGGCAATGTCTCTGTGCAATCTAACAATCTTCCCTGCACCCCGGCCCCCTCTGCAAATTTTTGTTTTTGTTTTTCATGTTGGGTTTTGCTGTAGCCCAGGTTGACCTGGAATTCACTATGTAGTCTCAGGGTGGCTTCAAACTCATGGCAATATTCCTACCTCTGCCTCCCCAGTGCTGGAATTAAAGACATGCTCCACCCCTCCTGGCTCACCCTGGGTTTCTAATCAAGTCCCTCTTTAGGGGATCTGCCTTCAGCAAAATTTCTATTAAGTTGATCATCAGATTCCCCACTCTACTTCTGATGTTCCCTTTTGGAAATTTCTCATCTTTTTCCTTTACCCTAAACCTTGGGACAAATCTATACTTCTTGTTACATGTGGAACGGAGCACAGTGCTATTTCGAGATTTCTTCTCTCTTGAAATAGTTCCTGAATCAACTCTGCTTTCCTTCTTTAAACTCTGTCTACATGTGGTTTTCCTTAAATAACAGCTGCAGGCATGGTGTGGTCTATGAGGTCAATTTGACCCTGACTTTCATACAAGCATGAGGATTGACTTTCAGATGATATTTTGTTGTGGTTACATATTGCAACAGAGTTCTTGAAGAAAAAAATGCAAACTAATTTCTGTGATTTTCATTTACGATATTAGAGTTTTAAAAGCATTTTTGAAACACATAAAATAGGTCGACTTCTATCTTTAAAAGGCCTAACTTGCAGCGTGAACTAATATAAATTCCCCAAATTCCTATCTACTCTGTCTATTTATACCAGTATATAATTTGCATTGTGTGAGTCTGAAAAGATTAATTTGGCAAACAAGGACATAAAATAGTTACTAACTATTCTTTATTGTTTCTTTTAAAATATCTATCTATCTATCTATCTATTTATTTATTTATTTATAGGGGTAGCTATAGAGAGAATGGGTATGCCAGTGTCTCTAGCCACTGCAAATTAATTCCAGACATGTGTGCCATTTTGTGTATCTAGCTTTACATAGGTACTGGGGAATTGAACCTGGGTCCTTTGCCAGTAAGCTCCTTAATGGCTAAGCCATCTCTCTAGCCCAATTCCTAACTATTCTTGTGAAACATCAACCACAACAAAAGAAAATAAGTTGATGTTGTGTGCTTACTTCTGCCCCAAATATGAGACTGCATCTCCTGCCCTTGTTTGGGTATCATTATCTCTCCATGAAGGGTACATTAAGCCCTATAGGAGGTGATTCACCAATGTCTTGAGACTCTTCAGCTAAATATCTGTATCCTAAGACAACATCACAAGGCTTTAGTCACCTACAACCTCCTCAGAGTAGACCATGGCTGTGCTGCTCTGAGATGGGGGCTTCATTCTTTTCTGACTTTGTGGATTGCTCTTTGGCACTGCCTTAGTTTAGGAATAGATACAGATAGTAAGCAGTTTGAATAGGTAATGTTCATTTCTTTCCAGCTAAAATAGTCTACATTTTTGTGTTCATAAAATCCATCTATGATGGTATCCATAATTAAATCAGTCAGTGAATGTCACCTACATATGTCACTGTCTCTCAGTACAATCATAACAACAGAGCTTAAACAGAGCCCATTTATGTCACTACTACTCATTCCCCAGCAACATTTCTGTGAACATGTAATAATCAATTTAGTCCCTCATCACATGGGGGACTAAAGACCAGGCCTGTGGTACTTGACCTTGTGTCCTTCCTGTTGTACTAACCTTGGTGATTTTTATGTTGCAGGCTTGGAAAGAAACACCAACCATAGTTCTTCTGTGTTCATGGATTGTGAGTTCCAGTGGTCAGGTGTCACCCAAGCTGGGGCAGCTTCTTGTGCCTTTTATGTTTCTGTTTCTTATAAACACTTACAAATGACAAGGATGCTTATTGGTGAGACGGGCAAGACCACTAGGATTCTTCTTGTACCAAAAGACCTTTCATCCTTTTGCTGTAATAAGACCCTCCCTCCCGTCTCCTGATTATGGCACATTTTACTGCTTACTCTACAGAGACACAGTCAGCCATGAAGCTGGTAAGGTGTGGGCCTCACTCAGGATGATGCTAACAGTGCAGATCTGCTGCCTTCCTGACTTTAGTCTCAGACCTGAGAGTGTCATCTCTAGAAATGGCACATATACACCCTGCAGGTTATTGCTTTTTCTAAATCCAGATTATCCTGGATGAGACATAACTTTCATTTATGTTCTAAACTTATGTAGAAAACTGGAAAGCCTGGTGATTTAGAAGTTCAATTGTTTTACAGAAATTCACATAGCCACTAAAATGAAACTCACTCCTCTCCCATTTGACACTAATATAATGTGAAGATTATGAGAGGGCAGCTTATTTTCATTTGTCTATTTTGTTTATTAATGTGGAAATGCATGGAAGCTCTAGACAGTCTCCCCAGGTCCCACATGTCCACTGGCCATGGTTTACACTGGGCTTTCTGCCTTTATTTAAAAGCTCATCTCGGGCTGGAGAATTGGCTTAGCACTTAAGTGCTCACCTGTGAAGCCTAAGGACCCCAGTTTGAGGCGCGATTCCCCAGGACCCACTTCACTTTAGCCAGATGCACAAGGGGGCACACATGTCTGAAGTTTGTTTGCAGTGGCTGAAGGCCCTGGTGCGCCCATTCTCTCTCTCTCCTTCTCTCTGTCTGTCACTCTCAAATAAATATATAAAAATAAACAAACACAAAAACTCATCTCCTTTTGATTTAGATAGTGTCTTTCTTTTCTTTTTTTATTTTGATTGTCGTAAAATACGCTTAACATAGCAGTAACTACCTTACTCCTTGAGTTGTATGGTACTAAGCACACTCACGTCATGCAACCAGCTCCACTCATCATCTCCAGAAATTGTCACCATCCCAAACTAAGGCTGTCCTTATCTAATAAATATTATCTCCTCATGTCCTTCACTCCAGCGCCTAGCAACCACCATTCTACTTACTGTCTCTATGAATATTTAGACACCACATACATGTAGAATCATACAGTATTTATCCTTTGGGTATGATTTCTTTCACTTCGCATGATGTCCTCAGAGTTCACCTGTGTTGTGGCATGACAGAGATCTTTCATTTTTAAATGATAGCTAATACTCCATGTAGAGATATTTCACATTTTGGATTTTATCTTTTTATTTCCCTACCCATCCTGTGCTTTCAAAAGACACCTTGCCACTAAGCCACAATAACCATGTCCCTGTCTAAAAATTTGCTTCAAAGAGAATGTGTATGTTGCAGTAAGGTTCGCTTTGCTAGAAAAAAAATCACCTGACGAAGAGCAGCTTCTAGGAAATAAGGTTTACTTTGGCTTAAAGACTTGAGGGAAAGCTCCATGATGGCAGAAAAAATGATGGCATGAGAAGAGGGTGGACATCAACTCTAATGCCAACATCAAGAGGACGACAGCAACAGAAGAGTGTGCCAAACACTGACAAGGGGAAGCTAGCTATAAAACCTGTATGCCTGCCCCCAACAGTACACTGCCTCTAGGAGGCATTAATTCATAAATCTCTATCATCTGAGAAACTAGCATTCAAAAACCTATGTTTATGGGGGACACCTGAATCAAACCACCGAATTATGCTCCTGGATCCCATAAACAGAACAACCCATGATGTAAAATGCAATGCAGTCAGTCCAACTTTAAAGTTCCCATAGCTTTTAATCAATCCCAATGATGTTCAAACATCACAATAGTCCAAGATCTTTTAACTGAGCCATAATACAAAAAAAAACCCGTAATGGCATAGAAAAACATTCACACTACAAAAGATGGCATTGGGCATACCAAAGAAATACTCGAGCAATACAAGATTTAAACAGGACAAACACCAAACTCTATAGCTCCAAGTCCAACATCTCTAGTCAGTGACAAGTCTCCAAGTCCAATAAATCTAACCAATGACAAGTCTCTGGAGTGCCAATTCCATCCCTCCAGCTAGGCTACTCATAGTCCTGGGAAACTTCATCCAAGGCCAGCAGCTCTTATCAGTTTTCTCATTGTCCGAGCATGTCCACCGGGTCTCCACTGCAACCAACAGTCCATCCTCATGCTTCCATTGGGTCTCCATGCAGAAATTAAGAAAACCTGCTTCACACTGCCCATGGCCATTTCCAAAACACAAGACAGTTTTGCCAATTCAGTGACCCTCTCTTTCCTGCATTTATATATTCCATAATATGAGATAGGGTGCCAATTTTTTAATCCGGGGGTGGGGGTAAAACAGACTTTGAAGAACAGGACACTCCTTGAGCATTCAGGCCCCTACAATACACTGCATTTTTTCTATTCTCCAAATGCAGGTCAGATGGCCCAGTCTCAATGGTTATAATCTCTCATACAATTGAAGCTGAACAAGCAGTGGTTTGGACCCAAAGATTTCACTTTTTCTGTGACATATCCCTCTGCTCACACCAATCCATTTCTATGCAATGCAACCCTTCACAAGTTCTCAGGACATGGCATAACAGCAAGCCTCTCACACTAACTATTTCTAACCCACTCCAAGCAAAGCTCTTTCTCACCTTTATAAGCCAAACCTCATAGTCCTTAGTTCTTACTGCATTTGGGTCTTTCAACTCTGACCAGAATAGTCCATCAAGCTGTACTTACAGCACTGAAAGCCATCTCTTAGGGCAAGGTTTCAAATCCTTCCACATTCCTCCTAAAAATCAGTTCCAAAAGGCCAAAGCCACACAGTCAGGTTTCAAGCAGCAATGACCCCACTCTTCAGTATCAACTTTACTGTTGCAGTCAAGTTCACATTGCTGGCAGAAATCACCTGACCAAGAGCATCTTGTTTGAAAGGGACAGCAAGGGAAAGCTGGCTATAAAACCCTTAAGCCCGCCTCCAACAATACACTGCCTCCAGGAGGTGTTAATTCCCAAATTTCCATCAGCTTTTACCTTGGCATTCAGAACACCTAAGTTTATGGTGGACACCTGAATCAGACCACCACACTATATTTAGAAGGATTTTTCCTACTTGAAGTATTTAGAATCTTTGTTATACAAAAGAAATAATGTAAAGTCATGGAGATTCTGAAAATATTCTTCTGAGGAGCTGAAGTGGATGCCAGGGGCACTTAGGGAACACTTGGGTGTGCAGACTAGGATGAATGCCCAGGAGCTAGTGTGATTCCATAGGGAGCAAGGCAAGTGGTTCAGGGAACCTGCCTGGCTGACTCCTCATTGTGAGGGACCAAGATAAGGTTCATTCCCAGTGTAGGCCCTCAGAGAATAAATAACAATTTAGATTATCAGCGACCAAGAACCCAAGCTAAGGTGATGGTTTCCATGGACTTGGTCAGCTGGGACAGGCCAGCAAATGATGGGTGTGACAGGAATGTATAATACTGTCCCCTTGATTGGCTTCCTGATGTCTGAGGACTTGGTCTAGACTGTAGTGGCTAAAGTTCATTTGGACAGGTGGCAGAGACAACTCTGTCCCCTACCCACATGTGATATACTTACCTTCATGGGTTGTGTCACCCATGGGCACAGGACCTATCCTCCTTCAGGAAGAAAGTTCTGTCATAGTTCCACAATTCACCCTTGACTTTGGATTATAAGTCATTTGTGATTTGTCTCATCCAAATACTAGCCAAGATCGATCCTCCTTAGCTTCTGAGATCAGATGAGATCAGGCACATTTAGGATAGTATAGCTGTAGACATCTTTTGTGTTTTGTATTGCGCACTGCTGAAGTTCAGGGGCCTGCATCTGAAGAGAGGCATCTTGCTGGTCTGGACTCAGCTAAGCACTAAAGCCACATGGCAAAACATTAAGGATTCGTATGTGAGTCATTTTTCCTGTGCATAAAAATGAATGGGGGTCCAGTACACACATCTTCTTCTAATCTTAATTGTTTCCAAAAGGCTCTACCTCTTAATAAAGTAATTAGAATTCATTTCCAGCTTCAGTTTCTTAATACCAAACAGCAACTGATAAATGTCAACATGAGCTTTGGTGAGATCATTCAAACCATGGCAGTCTCTCACTGATCTAGGCAATGTGAACTTGTGTTTATCATGAATCCCTTCAGTAAGCCTATATTTTCCAAGATGAGAGGTTGAAGATGGCTTTTCAAAAGAGGAAATGGACAATGTTGAGGCATCCCGTATCAGACCTTTACAAATTGACTGTGTTCAAGGGGCTCAGGAAACTATTCTGTGGTATGCGATGAGGTTGACCTTAAAGGACCAGGGGCCAGGTGGACACAGATTGGTAAGACAACAGGGTGCCCTCCTCAGGATGCTCCTCAGGTGCCCAGGTACTTTAGCTCTTGCTGTTCTTCTGTTTTCCAGTGGTGCAGAAGTGAGTGACCCAAGAACAAAGCCTCTTAGCAGCCTGCTCTCACAGCCTGACTGTGTTTTCTGATAGCCACCGCTCTCAAACCTACCAGTGCGGTTCTACTGTAGCACTAAGACTCTTCCCAAGACAGGTCTTTTCTCTTATTGGAGGCGATTGGCAAGTACCAGCACTGCACTGGGTGGCCCATAGGAAGCCTTCAGCTAAAATAGATATAGAGTGAGAAATAAAACACCTTTTCCTCAGCCTTGTGGGTACATCTGAAACAAGTTACACACCGAGTTCCCCCAAAGTATCTGTTGTATTAAAGTTACTCATAGCAGTGATCTGCTCACTAGCCCGGTTCTTCCTCTGACCACCTCACTTCCTTATGGGTCACCGGCTACCTTCAGGAAATGGATGGTAGGAAGGAGTTAATGGTGAAGCAGTCTCTTAGGAACATGGTTATAAAGAAACCTGGAGAAGACAACAGCCGGGGCAGGGAAGGGCTTCTGTCAAACAGGGCTGAAAACCTGTACTAGGTTGGGGGGGAGATCAGTGCTCTGTGTGAGCCTAGATGAAACCGCAGTATGAGATTAGATGAACGTGGGGTCTGACACAAGCATCAGCTTTGAAAGAGCATCTGGGGGGATGGGGCAGGGCATGACCCTCCAGAGCAGGGTTCAGCCACACCGTACTGCTATGTGCAACCACTGTAGGCACTGCTAGGAGGAAAGAACCCAAACTCAATGAACTGGTGAGTCCTGACTGTGGCCACTAGATGCCGGGGCACTTGCCTTCTCTGCAGCAGAAAGGCGAGTTCTTCCCTGATGGGAGCACCCAGCAATACCTTAGTGGCACACTCCCCTCACTGCCACAGTGCCATCCAACTGCTGCCTGAGCTGCTTCCTGCCAGCTGATCCTATGCCCAGGGTCTCGCCTGTGAGAAGAGTCTAAAGCTAATGTGAGTACTGAGTTAGTATCCATGTTGTTTCTTATGTTTCAGCCTGACATGTGCATGCCCTTAAATCCTGAGCACGTTGGCATGACAGCTTCACAGGCAAGGACTTGTGTCTCACAGAATGAACTAGGCTCGTTTAGTCTACTTTTGCTGAGTGATGGTCTGGAGCCTCTGTCCAGGACAGCTGGGTTTCAGCTGCTTCTTACCACAGAGGTATGTCTCCTAGGGTGTCCATTGTCACTTTCACCCAGGTGGGAACTCTCCTGGCTATGTATTGGTCACATGATAGAAACAGATGGAACAGACAGAGTACAGACAGGCCTAGGTATCAAGAGGAACAAGAACTCATTGTAACAGCTGCTAGCCCCGTCTTCAGTAAGTCACCTGCTTGTAAAGTGACATGAGAATCTCAGGAGACTAACCTGACCTGACAAGGAGGAATGCTAACAGACCTCTCCTTCACAGATGTGTGCCCAGAGTAGGGAAAGCAAACAGCAGGGAGTGGATGGAGAAGAGAATGATACTGAGATAATTGTCAACTCCCCTGGAGGTGGTGAGCAGGTGTCCATTTCTCACTCTGTCCCTGTCCCAGGAACCATACACTTGCCTTTGTTTTCCTTTCTTTTTAGACATATGAAAGCCTATTTTTAAAATTTTAATTCATTTATTTGAGAGCAACAAACAGACAGACAGAGAGAGAGAATGGGCACACCAGGGCTTCAGGCACTGCAAATGAACTCCAGACGTGTGTGCCCCCTTGTGTATCTGGCTAATGTGGGTCCTGGGGAATTGAGCCTCAAATAGGGTCCCTAGGCTTCACAGGCAAGCACTTAACCTCTAAGTCATCTCTCTATCCCTTCATTCTCCTTTTGTTATTTCTCAAATAAATGGCACATCCAGATGCAGGAGAGAGTTGAAAAGCCCCCTTCCCCAAAGGCAGATGAAGTGTACAAGATTTAAGATAAGCATGCTCATGTCAGAAAACTGCTGTTTGAAAAATAAAATTAGTTTAGAGTTTAGAGTGAGGTTTCCAATTTACATAATTCCCCAATTTGCCCCATAGGTTATTAATCCCAAACAATCTCTTTTATTCTGTTTGCAGGCCAAATGCCACAAAGCTGTTACCTCGCATTTATCACTTTAACATTGAAATTAGCTTTTCTATTTTGCATCAGCATAAAGTAAATGCTTATTCCCAAGAGGACCTGATCCCAAAGGTGGCTGGAAATTAAGCGACTCTAGAAGGTCCATGGGCGCATAATGGCAACAGCTATAAAGGGGTGATTTACTGTATAATTAAGTGTGATACAGGAAAGTTGATATAATGAGAAAATTGCCCTTCCGTTCTCTTTCTTCCTCATTCTTTGGATTTCATCCCAGCAATTAAGTATATTACTTTCCCCACTGCCTGGAGCTTTCAGACTTGCTGAGCAAGCAGCAAGCCTGCTGTGAGCATGTGCACATCCTTGCCATGTAGACAGTACTCTCCAAAGGACCCCTTAAGAGAGGAGTCATCTCTGTGACTGACATTTCCAGGTGAGGGCCTCAGTGCCCCCTTGGCCAGCTGTCTAGGTGCAGTTTAATTGCACTGGCCAAGGTGCCCAGCTCAATTACTGAATCCCCTGGAGAAATAAATAGACCTTAAATAGACCTTGAGGAAATGGGTCTGGAATCCTTATCTTCCAGAAGAATCCAATCAAAGAGGACATAGTAACGAAGGAACCAAGAAAGATAGACAAAGAAAGAGAAGAGTGGGAAGATAGGAACAAGTGCATTCTCTGTTCACAGTGCCCATGACAAATCCACTTCCATCTGTCAGCCAGGATATTGTTCACTGAGCATCAAACTAAGAACATAGCCTTATTTGGTCCTTAGATGCCTAATGACTTCCAAGCTGGCTTCTGCTGGGGTTCAGTGCTGCCCTCTTTGGCTGCAGAAGGCAGAGGACTTCCGTCCCATCCCTGAATCAGTACTCCGGACACTCACAATCTCCCATTCTTCAGCTCCAGTCTGGACTTTGTTTAATTTATGTGGAAGATGCAATTGTGTTTCCCTAACACATCCTGGACTACATCTGTTTTTGCATTTGGAATATCAGGCTTCTCAAATCATTCAAATTGACTTCAGTCAATGAATTTTGTTATCCAGCATGTCATGTTGGCATGTTCTCTCAGTATCTGACAAAGCTCACATGTGCAGCTACTCTTCCTTGGAAACTGCTTGACTCCGGATCAGGATGTTTGAAGCCAACATAAGCCCAGAGCAATATTAGGGAGGCTTCTGGGATTCATTAGTGGTATACACACATAATGTTAGATACCATGGGACATACTGGATAGATGCCATTCTGCCTTGGTGAATTGGTGTGCAAGAGGGCAAAGGATAATAATCTATCATCCCAGCAGTAGACACAGTCTGATTCAGGTCACCCACACAGTTTTTTTATCCAAGTGCAGTATTTGGAACATCAGTCCTCAGAGTTGTTGACTGTGCCTTCATGAGTCCTTACTCTATGCATTCAGACCTGTATTATATTCATTTGCTCTGGAGAAGGTCATGGAAGGAACTTCCTTACCTGTGAACTATGAAGAGTCCCAACTTCCCTATCTCACTTCAGGGGAATATGATCTCAGGCCTAATAAAATTAATTCTCAGTTTATTTTGTTCCCACCTTTCCAGGGAATAGGTTTTATTTACTAGTGTACAAGTTCTACCAAGCACTGTCTTAGATGGTATTGATCATCTCTCTATAGAGGATGAGGTCCATGCTATGCTATACAGTTTAGCAATGCAGTGAGAGACAAAGGAAATATTTTAATCACATAAATGCTTGGTGCTTAAGTTAAAAGAAAACTTTAGAGATTTGGGGGATGTTTACTAGGGAGCCTGAAAATGTAAACAGAAGCCAGAAAACAACAGGATGCAGTACTGTGGGGGTGGGATGACAAGAGGGTCTTTACTTGCCTCCAGCCACCCCAACCATGCCATCTCTTGCTCCACTCCTTTTCTCTTTGCAGACTGCCCTCTTTACATTGCTTCACCTGGCCTCAGTTTCCACAGACCTTATTGGCAGCCTGGGACCATATGCGTTATCAGATAATCTGCACAATTTCCAAATGGGAACTTTGTCCCAACTCCATAACTCCAGAGTGATGTTTGATTGTCTGAACTGAAATTCCTTCTACCTTCAGTCAATCCACAACTATCAGGAAATGAACAGTATGAGGAGCCTTCCAATAGGGGTGAAGGGTAGAGCTACAGATAGAGCGTGTTAGGCATAATAATGTCCCCAAAGATGTCCCTATCCAAATCTGTTCTTAATATGTCATCTTACATGACGGAAAGGTTTTGGAACTGCAAGCCAAGTATCTGGATGAGGGGAGTGCCCTGGACCGCCCTTGGAACAGTACTGACAACAGTTACCAAAGGATTTTATAGAAGGGAGTCAGGAGAGTTAGTGTGAGATAAGACACTGTGATGACAGAAGCAGATGCTGGATAATGTGGCCATGAGCCCAAAGGCTGCAACAGTCTCAAGAAACAGGAAGAGGCACAAATCCTCCCCAGAGCCTCCAGGGGATTCTAGGACTGGATCACCTGCCTGACTTCTAACCTTCAGCCCCAGAAGATGACGAGTTTATTATGTTAATCCACTCTAATTTGTGACAATGTGATGCAATGCTGATAGGAACATAATTGGGATGGCAAATAATATTCTATTCAGAATACATGATGACTGTACTTTGACTTTATGTTTCATTAATATTATTTTTAATGTATGTATGCGTGTGCACATGCATATGTGCATGAGTGCAGACATGTGCTCCATATACAAGGGTGCGGAGGCCAGAGGAGGACTTTGGCTGTCCTCCTCTATTATTCTGGGTTTTTTTCTCCCTAAGGCAGAGTCTCTTACTATACCTGGAGCTCACCATTTTACACTTAGACTGGCTAATCAGGAAGTTCCAGTGATCCTTCTGTCTCAACACCTTCAGCACTGGGGCTATGTGGCCATATGTTTTTTTCTCTCTTTTTTTGACAGTTTTCTTTTTAATTTATTATAAACATAATGTAGAATGAAGTAGCCAAGGTAAATTACAGTAAATTTTAAGAAGCCAATATATTGTTGTGCTAAGATCCCTGACCAGGAGCCAAGACCGCCGGTCACCCAGGAGTCACCCAGAGAACTGTCACAGAGGCTGAGACACTCAAATATAAAAGCAGCAGTTTTCTTTATTTAAAGCCTAGGCTTGGGCTCCGTCCACACAGTCCAGCACAGTGGTACTGAGGGAGAGAGCCCAGACCCTCAGAGGTAAGGGGTTTATAAAGAAAAAAGATTACTGAGGTTACATCATTGTGACTGTTAAAATGATTGGTTCTAAGAGGGCATGCACAGGAATTTCAGAGACGGTGTGCGTGAGAACTCCAGCCTACTTATCTTAGGTCAGTAACTTGTTTGCAGAACCTATGTTTTGCAAGAGCTGTTAGCAAAACTTATCTTTTGCAAGAGGCCGGGGCCTCCATGGCTAGGTATCTCTGGAATGTTCTTGGGTGGAGGCTTCCCAGGAATCGAGGGGGGCGGGCTATAGCTAAGCAAGCATGAATACAGAAGCAAAACTAGCATATTAGTCAGCTAGTTCCTCATCTGAGTCAAATTGGCTGTCTGATTTTAAATGGCAGCACCACTGTCCAGCCACTAAGCGAGGTCACAGAAGACAGATGCAGCACATTACTTCTCCTTGGTCTCTCATTTTCCCCTTTCTATGTACATGAGGAGCCAAGCATGGATCCGAATTGAGTTAGTGAGTGGAGTCTAATGGTATATACTGTGATCTTTAAAAACCATAAGCTGTACTGTATTAATGTGTTCCCTAACAGAAGCAAGTAACCTATTAATAATGCAAGGTCCCATTGTGATTAACAGCAAAAATAAAAGTAATGCTTGGCTAGAGATATTGGACTGAGAGATTTAAGATTTTAAGCTGGAAAACCTCATGCAAGTTAAAATTACGGGCACTGAGACTGGTTTTAAGTTACTGAATCTGCTATTGTCAAACATATTAGCAATCTTAAAGAAGATGGTCCAACTGCTTTACCATGGAAAGGATGCCTGAGGAAAGACTATCATAGAAATGCGAACACTTTTAGAAAGATTTGACTGGAGAAGGAACCTGCTTTTCAAGGCTGTGATTTGTTTTGTCCCTGAATTAAGAATATGGCTGTGTTGGGCTGGAGAGATGGCTTAGCGGTTAAGCGCTTGCCTGTGAAGCCTAAGGACCCCGGTTCGAGGCTCGGTTCCCCAGGTCCCACGTTAGCCAGATGCACAAGGGGGTGCACACATCTGGAGTTCGTTTGCAGAGGTTGGAAGCCCTAGCGCGCCCATTCTCTCTCTCACCCTCTATCTGTCTTTCTCTCTGTGTATGTCGCTCTCAAATTAAAAAAAAAAAAAAAAAAGAATATGGCTGTGTCCTGCACAGCTGGTATTGGTTTCACAAGCATGAAAAATGCATGGAGTAGTCATGAATTGCATACGGTTCCAGGAGCTGCTGCTGAGATGTGGCATGAGACTGGGTCTGATGCCCTGATAGGCTGAAAGAGCCTTTGAAAGATGGACCATGGTTTGCATGAAGAACACAAGATTTTTCTGGATATACCAGGACTATGAAAGCGCTACCATAGAGTGCACTGTTGGCCTGAGATAGAAGTGTTCCCTGGCTACTCTGCCCCGCTGGAGGGGTGGAATTGGAAAATCTGGACACTGTCAGCCTTTGGTTGTATTGGACTTGAACTGAAGAAGTTTGATGTTTGTTTGATGGTGGTTGAGTTTGCATTGTTTTTGTCTCTCCTTGCTATGCATTATAACAATTGAAAATGTTTACTCTGTACCTTTATATGTTGGAATATTTAACTTGTTTGATTTTACAGGACTTACTATCTTAAATTGGTCATGACTGTGGGGACCATTGAAATTAAACAGTACAATTTACAATGTGTTATGGTTATAAATCTATTGTGGGCCAGGGGTAGAATGTGATGGCTTGAATAGATGGCCCCCAATATATTCAGGTTTTTTACTGTTTGTTGTTTGTATCTGCCATCACCTGGCTGGAGGCAGTGTCACTGGGTGTATCTTAAGGTGTGGTGGTGGGTTTCAGATTTCAATCTAAGGATATGCAAAGTGTGCCTAGCAGGAATTCCTGAAGTGTGCTGTACTGTGTGGCTTTTGGTTTGTGCTTTTCTGTCTTTCTGCTTGGTCCTGTGAAGGCAGGCCACTTTCTTCAGCCAGTATGGAACTTCCCCTAGATCTGTGAGCTTCAGTAAATATCCCTTCCTCCATAAATGTGCCTTGTGTAGGTAAGTTCATCTCAGCAAACTTGAAGCTGTCTGCTACAACAGCATTCTTGCATGTTTCCCTAATTATTCTTAGTTTCAGCTGTGGCCCTTTTGAGGTATGATGGGGTGGTTCTCTCCTTAAGATCTGTGTCTATCTGAAAAAGAGAAGCAGATACTCCAACAGAGAGTAAAGTTAACACCAAGTAGATGTGTTAACCATTGTTTTTTAGAGATAGTTTAGTGGAGAGCAGGTTCATTTTTGGATATGGTTCTGACTTGTTTCCCTGCTCCAGCTATGGGTTCTGGTCCACTGAGCACATCAGTTAGTTAAATTGAGAGCAGTTGGTTTCCCACCACAGCTATGCACCACTGTTGCACTTGTATGAGCATCACGCCAGGTTGTTTGCTGCTAAGAAAGATAAGCCTTGTGTTGCTTGGACAGATATTGCCTTTATCCTCCAGTCACTCATGTAGCACCTTCTGGCACTAGACATGCTAACTAACAGTCTGGGGACTGATTCCCTTCCAGCCATGTTGCTCCATGCTACATACCAACAGTGTATGGTGTCTTCAGGGAATAGGGCCTTAAAATTAACCTATGGTGGGTCTTCAAGCACTCTGACATAAATATGTCTTCTTTTGGTCTCAGTGATCAAAAGCTCATTGTGGATGATTACCACCTGCTGGTACCAGGACTTACAGGTCAGTGGCCAAGAAGACAAGGAAGAACTGGAAAAGTGATATAAAAGACATAGATAGAGGGATGAGAGAGAGGAAGGAGGGAGGGAGAGAGAGAGAAGCAGAAATAGGAGGAGATAATGAACTTTTTTTTTTTTCATACCCTCTCCAGGGCCTTGTGAATCTGGTGTTCCCTCTAAGGGCCTGGTGGAGGTTCATCCATTTGCTCTGTCTTTTAGGATGTAGAGTTTTAATGTACCTTTTGGGTCCAGTTTTGTGTACACCCCCCCCCTTACTTACCTTCTCCTCCATCCCCAACCTCCCTATTTTCCAGTCCTTAAGATGCTTGGTAGGTATGTTGGCAACTTGGGTAGATTCAGGTCAGGAGCTGTAGATGAGTGAGACTATGTGGCAATTATCTTTCTGTGACTGGGTGAGTTCACTGAGAATAAGCTGTTCCAGGCTCAACCATTTTTTATTCAAATTTCATTATGTCATTTTTCCTTACTGCTGTGTAGAATTCTATTGTGTATATATACCACATCTTTGTTATCCATTCTTATATTGATGGACATCTGAGTTGATTCCAGCTCTTGACTTTTACAAATTGAGCAGTCATAAAGATGGTTGAGCAAATCTGTATGAGCTGAGGTGTAGAATTTTTAGAGTATATGCCCAATAAGGAAATAACTGGGTCTGTTGCTAACTCGATAGCCAGTTTTTTTAAGAATCCTCCATATTTCTTTCCAAAGTGGTTGTACCATCTTACATTTCTACCAACAGTGGATGAGGATTCCTATTTCTCCACATCCTCGCCAACATTTATTTTCTTTGGATTTTTTGATGTTTGTTATCCTTACTGGGCTAAGGTGGAATCTCATAGTAGTTTTAATTTGCATTTCCCTGATGATTATGGATGATGAACATTTCCTTAGGTGTGTGTTTGCCATTTGTATTTCTTCCTCTGTGAACTGCCTGTCCAGTTCCTTGCCCTATTTGGTAAGTGGGTTGTTTGACTTTTTATTGTTTAGGTTTTTGAGTACTTTGTAGATTCTAGAAATTAGGCCTCTTTCAGTTGGATATTTAGCAAATATTTTCTCCCAATCTGTGGGTAATCTATTGTCTTTTCTCATTATATGTTTGTCTGTGAAGAAACCTTTCAGCTTCATAAGATCCCATTGGTCGAGTGATTGTTCAAGACCCTGTGCTACTGGGGATTTGTTCAGGAAGACTCTTTCTACTCCTAGATCATGGAATATTCCTCCTAACTTTTCTTCCAGAAGTAGCTGAGCTTCTGATGGTATGTTGAGGTCATTGATCCATTTGGACTTGATTGTTGTACATGGCAAGACATCCACATCATTTTTCACTTATTGCATATGCTTATCCAGTTTCTCCAACACTATTTGTTGAAGATGCTGTCTTTTTTCCAGCCTGTATTGTTAGGGCCTTTGTCAAATATCAAGTAGCTATAGTTTCTTGACCCAAAGTCTGTGTCCTCAATTCTATTCCATTGGTCTATATTCTTGTTTTCATGTCATTGTCTCCACTAACTTGCCTTTTATAGAATTCCTAGAGTTGGAATCACACACACAATATAAAGCCTTTTCACACTGATTTCTATCACTGAGTAATGTGCATTTTATTATCCTCCTCATTTTTTCATGTGTTGAAAGCTCATTTGTTTCCATGTACTAACATTCCATTGTCTGGATGTACACCAGTGCATCCCACTCACCTACTGAAGGGCATAAACATTGTCTTCAAATTTCATAGTTTAAGTAAAGCTGATAAAGCATCATGTACATGTCTTTGTGTGGTCAGAATATCTTAATTCCCTTATGCAACACCACGATACATCATTATATTTTATATCTTAAAGCATTTTTCACGTTGTAAGAAATCACCAAACCATCGTTCAAAGTGGCTGCACTATTTTGCATTCCCACCAGCCATGGCAGGGCATTCCTGATGTGCTACATCTGTGCCAGCATTCAATGCTGTCTGTCTTCTGGATTTTAGCATCATGTCATTGTTTTATTTTGAAATTGCTTGATGACATATAATGTGAAGCCTATTTTCTTATGTTTACTTGGTATGGTTAAAGAAATCTCTTAAGACTTTGTACCCATATTATAATTTCAGTGTTCATTTTGTGAATGGCGAGTTTCAAGAATTCTTTGCTTATTTTGGATAATAGTCCATTACCTCGATTTGTAGGTAAAGATTCTGCATTAGTGTCATTTGGTTGTTACAACCCTAGTAATTTTACATGGAGTCTAAGAGCTGGTTACTTATTTCCTAACAATTATTTTTCAAACTACATACTTAAGCTGGGTGTAATGACTCAGATCTATAATCCCAGAACTAAGGAGGCTGAGGTAGGGGGGTTTTGTGAGTTCCAGTTCAGCCTGGGCTTGAGTAAGATCTTGCTTCAAAAATAATATTCACAATAAACCTCAGTGATACTGTGCCTAGACCAGCTACAAAAAGATGAATTTCACAGTATTGCAATTTATAGGAACTTTTTTGTGTCCTAGCACATGTGAAAGTATTACATTGTTTCTCGAGTGTTCAATAGCACTCTGCCTGAAAAAAAATGTACATTCCTTAATGTAAATGCATTTTACTGCTAACAAATGCTGCCAATCATCTAAGTCTCCAACAGTGTGGTGGTTTGATTCAGGTGTCCCCCTAAAACTTAGGTGTTGTGAATGCTAGCACCCCAGCTGATGGAGATTTGGGAATTAATGCCTCCTGGAGGGAGTGTATTGTTGGGGGTGGGCTTATGGGCTTTATAGCCAGTTTCCCCATGCCAGTGTTTGGCACACCCTCCTGTTGCTGTGGTCCATCTTATGTTGGCCACGGGGTGATGTCCACCCTCTGCTCATGCCATCGTTTTCCCCTGCCATCGTGAAGTTTCCCCTCGAGCCTGTAAGCCAAATAAACCTCTTTTTCCCAGAAGCTGCTCTTGGTTGGGTGATTTCTACCAGCAATGCGAACCGGACTGCAACAAACAGTAACAACCTGTAAACTGGGAGAGGTTTTGTTAGAAAGTTGGTACTGCTGACTGGTCAAAATTGTGCTTTCTGAAGGTTAGGTTATCTGTGGCACTTCCTTAAAATAGAACCTTAATAAACCTTTTTTCTCTTCTGTGGTGACATTTGGTAGCAGTTTATTCTATCACAATGTGTACATGCATTTACAGCATCAGTTACAATCATGATAAAAATTTAAGGAAACATATATGCCATTCATAGTGCCTCAGAGTAAACTGGTCTACCTTCTGTTAAAAACTCTAGAGTACATGTGAGCATTACATAATCATGTCACATAACCTACTACTGTCACAGCATCGTTGCCAATGTTTTCTGAAAATAATTCTATAGATGAATTAAATATCTTGAAGTGATTTTCCTTTATTTTAACTTTAGCATTGTTAGAGAACTACTTTGCTTTAAAACAAAATCTGTTAGGAGCCTAGATGGCCAAATTTTACCGCTAAGTTCAAGCTTATGATACATGTTTTGCAAGCCATTCTGAATAAAATAAAATACTCTCTCCCAAATAAATGAGTATTTTATTTAAAAAGTCAATACAAAAGTACTCAAAATTACCTTAGGAAAACTTTTCACAGAGAAATATTGACATTCTGAATGGATATCTTCCCTAAACATTACAGATACCTGCAGACTTTAAAGTCAACCTAAGAAATGTCATCTAGTTAATTAAGAATTATTTCTGTATATTGAAGTAGAATTTGATAAATTAAGCCAACATCAAAAGATAGTGAAAATATTTTACCTGCTTTTTTGTCTACTAGAAAAAATTAAAATTACACATGGGTTCATGTTACTACTCTCTTGGTAAGCCTACTGTAATGTCATGTCAAGGGTTTAGTCACCAGCCTCAAAATCCTGGAGGGTTTGGGCCAAGCAGAAGGCACATGAAGTTTATTTACTGAATTTCATAACCGGTACCAATGAGTTGTAAAGAGAACCCCTTGCCCTTATCCCAAACAAAGGTTAATTCAGTGGATTTGGCAAACAGGTTTCCCAGGAAAGGGCAGCACTTGCTGTTCCTGGAACCTCTGAAATAGCATAACAGAGACCCTGGGAAGACAAGTTTCCTTGTCCATCTTTACTAGAGAAATAAGGGTAAACCTCAGAGGATTTTCAGGACTTAGAGAGTGATGACACACTGTGGAGACCAGAGTGACCTGACCTTGGGAGCTCCAGGATGAAGAAGGGCTTGTAGGAAGGAATCTGGCATCAATTGGGAAGGAAGGGAAGACACAAGAGAAGGGGCCAAGATTGGGGAGAGGAGAAGCCAAAGTTAGAAGGAGGAAAGGATCATAGTGGACTGGGGCTGGCTGGGAAAAGGAGGAACCATGGGTGAGGTTAGGTGAGGTTAGGTGAGGTTGGGTCAGGAGGGCCTGGTCAGCCTGGCCCTTTAGTTTAAAAAGCCAGGAGGCCACTGCCCATACCTCCCAAGTGCTAGGATTACAGGTTTTTAGGATAAGTTATAGGTGTGGGGCTAGCAATTTCTCACACTGTGTTTCCCATGAACAGACCATGCTGTATAGGCACAGCCAAACATACTTTAGCATCGTCACAAGTTAAAAAAATGGATATCTTGATAGACAGTATGATAGGTGTAGGCCCTCTTATACCCCGTGATTGATGGTAGCTTAATATTGTAGAATGGGCTTTTGTATGGGTATGGTTCTGACTTGTTTCCCAGCTCCAGCTGTGGGTCTAAGACCACTGAGTGAATCAGTTAGCCAAATCAAGAGCAATTGGTTCCTTACCATGGCTGTGTACCACTATTGCACTTATGTGGGCATCACATTTGGTTATTTGTTGCTAATTAGGTTAAACAATGTGTTGCTTGGACAGATCTTGGTCATTTCCCCCAGTCGCCTATGTAGCACCTTCTGGCACTAGACACGCTGACTGTCTGGGGACTGACTCTCTCCTGGTTTCCAGCCATGTCATTCCATTTTACGGGTCAGCTGCGTATGGAGTCTTCAGCAATAGGGTCTTACCGCTGGCCTTTGGTGGGTCATCAAGTACTCTGACAGAAGTCTGTCATTGTTTTGGGAAACCTTGTAGGTTTCTCTGATTAAAAGCTCATTGTGGATGGTAGGCCCAAGCTGGAAGTGGGGGTTATAGGTCAGTGTCCACTAAGAAATTGAGGAAAAACATAACTAATATACAAGAGTTAGAGAGGAGAGAGATAGAGGGGAGAGGGGGAGAGGGAGGGAGGGAAGATGTAAGAGATTTAGGTCAGTTTTGATCCTACCCTCTCCAGTGTCTTGTGGTTCAGGTGTTTCCTGTAAGGGTGTAGTGAAGGTTCAGCCATTTGGTCTGTCTTTTAGGAAGTAGAATTTTATGGTACCATTGCCTTTTGGGTCCGAATTACTGTTTTCAACCCTTCAATTCCCTCCCCGCCCTCCCATCCATCTTATTGTCTAGTCCATGAGGTGCTTGCTGGGTATGTAAGGCATCTTGGGCAGATTCATGTTAGGTGTTGCAGATGAGTGAGACTGTGTCGATTTTTTTTCTGTGATTGGGTAAGTTTGCTGAGAATGATCTGTTCCAGGTTCAACCATTTTTCCTCAAATTTCTTTATGTCATTTTTTCTTACTGCTGTATAGAATTCCATTGTGTACATATACCACATCTTTGTTATCCATTCTTCTAATGATGGACATCTGGGTTGATTCCAGCTTTTAGCTATTATGAATTGAGCTGCTACAAACATGGTTGAGCAAATCTCTCTGGCTTTTGGTTTGAAGGTTTTAGGGTACATGCCCAGTAATTGTATAACGGGGTCTGTTGGTATTTCTATAGCCAGCTTTTTCAGGAGTCTCCATATTGCTTTCCAAAGTGGTTGTACCATCCTGCATTCCCACCAACAGTGAATGAGTGTCCCTGCTTCTCCACATCCTCGTCAGCATTTATTTTCATTTGACCTTTTGATGTTGGCTATCCTTATTGGGGTAAGGTGGAATCTCATAGTTGTTTTAATTTGCATTTCTCTGATGATTAGGGATGATGAACATTTTCTTAGGTGTGTGTTTGCCATTTGTATCTCTTCCTCTGTGAATTGCCTGTTTAACTCTGTGCCCCATTTTGTGAGGGGGGTATTTGTCTTCTTATTGTTTAGACTTTTGTGTTCTTTGAAAATTCTAGAGATAAGACCTCTATCAGTTGGATATCCTGCAAATATTTCTCCCATTCTGTGGGTATTCTATTGGCTTTACTTATTATATGCTTGTCTGTAAAGAAACTCTTCAGCTTCATATGATCCCAATGGTTGAGTGACTGTTTAAGAACTTGAGCCACTGGGGTTTTATTCAGGAAGTCTTTTTCCATTCCTATATCATGGAAAGTACTTCCTAAATTTTCTTCCAGTAGTTTTCGAGTTTCTGGTCTTATGTTGAGGTCTTTGATCCATTTGGATTTGAGTGTTGTGCATGGTGAAATGTGTGGATCAAGTTTTAGTTTCCTGCATGTGGTTATCCTGTTTGTCCAGGACCATTTGTTGAAGATGCTATCTTTTCCAGTCTATATTGTTTGGGCCTTTGTAAAATATCAAGTACCTATGGTTGTTTGGCCCAAAATCCGGGTCCTCAAGTCTATTCCATTGGTCTATACTCCTGTTTTTATGCCAGTACCATGCTGTTTTTATTACTATGGCTTTGTAATATAGCTTTATATCGGGTATGGTGATGCCACCAGAGCTATTTCTTTTGCTGAGGATATGTTTGGATATGCGAGGCCTTCTGCCTTTCCATATGAAATTTGAAATCATATTTTCTATCTCTGTGAAGAACACTGTAGGGATTTTAATTGGAATTGCATTAAATCTATATATAGCCTTTGGTAGGATTGTCATCTTCACAATGTTAATTCTGCCTATCCAGGAGCAGGGGAGGTCTTTCCATCTTTTCAAGTCTTCCTCAATTTCTTTTTTGAGAGTTTTTATATTTTCATTGTATAGATCTTTTACTTCCTTGGTTAACGTTATTCCAAGGTATTTTATTTTATTTTATTTTTTTGTTGCTATTGAAAATGGGACTATGTCCTTTATTTCTTTTTCTGTGTCTTTGTCATTTGCATACAGAAATGCTACCTATTTTTGTGCATTGATTTTGTATCCTGCTACTTTGCTATAGGAGTTAATCACCTTCAGGAGTTTTGGGATGGAGTCTCTCGGGTCTCTTACATATACAATCATGTCATCAGCAAATAGAGCTAACTTAACTTCTTCCTTTCCAAATTGTATCCCTTTTATGTCCTTCTCCTGCCTTATTGCTTGGGCTAGGACTTCCAGAACTATATTGAAAAGCAGAGGTGAGAGAGGACATCCCTGTCTTGTTTCTGATCTCAAAGGGAATTCCTCCAGTCTCTCTCCATTGAGTATTATTTGGGCCTTTGGAGCTTTGTATATTGCCTTTATTATGGTAAGATGTGAACCGATCATGCCAATTCTCTCCAATGTTTTGATCATGAAGTGATGTTGTATCTTGTCAAAGGCCTTTTCTGCATCTATCGAAATGATCATGTGATTTTTATGTTTAAGCTTGTTTATATGGTGTATTACATTGACAGATTTTTGTATGTTGAACCACCCTTGTGTTCCTGGGATAAATCCCACTTGGGCAAGGTGGATAATGCTTTTGATGTGTTTTTGGATTCAATTTGCGAGTATTTTGTTGAGGATCTTTGCGTCTATGTTCATTAGGGAAATAGGCCAATAGTTTTCTTTTCTTGTGGCATCTCTGCCAGCTTTTGGGATTAGGGTGATACTAGCTTCATATAAGAGTTGGGTAGCTTTCCCTGTTCTTCAATTGTGTGGCACAGTTTTAGGAAGATTGGTTTGAGTTCTTCCATGAAGGTTTGATAAAATTTGGCTGGGAATCCATCTGGTCCTGGGCTCTTCTTTTTTGGGAGGTTTTTTTTTTTACTTTTTCAATCTCCATGAGTGTGATGGGTTCATTGAGGTGATTGATGTGCTCTGAGTTTAGCTTTGGTAGATGATATGCATCCAGGAATTTATCCATCTCCTCCACATTTTCCAGTTTTGTGGAGTAGAGGTTTTTGATATAAGTCCTGATGATTCTGCCGATTTCACTGATGTCTGTTGTGATCTCTAATTTTTCATTTTGAATTTTGTTAATTTGGAGTCTCTCCTTTTTTTGCTTGATCAAATTGACCAGAGGTTTGTCAATCTTGTTTATTTTTTCAAAGAACCAGCTCTTTGTTTAATTGTTTCCTTGGTTTCCAATTCATTAATTTCTTCTCTGATTTTAATTATTTCTTCCCTTCTGGAGCTCTTTGGGTTGGATTTTTCTTGTTTTTCCAATGCCTTTAGGTGGATGGTTAGGCTATTGATTTGGGATCTTTCTGTCTTTTTTATGAAGGCATTGAGTGCTATGAATTTTCCCCCGAGGACTGCCTTCATTGTGTCCCATAAGTTTTGGTATGATGTGTTCTCATTGTCATTCAATTCCAGGAATTTTGCAATTTCATTTTTTATTTCATCCACTATCCATTTATTGTTTAAGAGTGTGCTATTCAGTTTCCAGGTGCCGTTGGGGTTCTTGTTGGTTTTTTTGTTGTTGATTTATAGGAATATAGCATTATGATCTGATATCATGCAGGGAATTATGTCGATTTTCCTAAATATGTGGAGGCTATCTTTGTGACCCAGTATATGGTCTATTTTAGAGAATGTTCCATGGGCTGCTGAGAAGAATGTGTAGTCTGTGGATTTGGGATGGAAAGTTCTGTAGATGTCTCTTAGGTCTAAGTGCTCTATGGTTTTGTTGAGCTCTCTTACTTCCCTGTTGAGCTTCTGTTTTGATGATCTGTCTATTACTGATAATGGTGTGATGAAGTCCCCAGCTATGATGGTGTTGGTGGTTATTTCTGTTTTATTGTCAAGTAGGTTTTGTTTTATGAACTGTGGTGCCCCTGTGTTTGGTGCATACAGATTTATGATTGTAATATCCTCTTAATGGATTGTTCCCTTTATAAGTAGGAAGTAGCCTTCTTTGTCTTTTTTGATTGTTTTTGGTTTGAAGTCAACTTTATCTGATATTAATATAGCTACACCTGCTTGTTTCTTATTCCCATTTGCCTGGAATATTGTTTTGCATCCTTTCACCCTGAGGATGTTTCTGTCTTTAGTGGTAAGGTGGGTTTCATGAAGGCAACAGATTGAGGGGTCTAATTTTTTGATCCACCCTGTTAGCCTGTGTCTTTTGATGGGTGAATTAAGGCCATTAATGTTTAGGGTGATGACTGTGAGATTTGATTTGATCCCTGTCATGTTGTGGTGGTAGAGGTGTGTTGGCATTTCCATGGAATTTAATTTTTTTTTTTTTTCTATCTACTCTGGGTTTGGTTGCAGTGATCTGCTTCTTGTGGGCATTTGTGTTTGGTTATTTGTTTCTTCTCTGTGGAGATTTTCCTGGAGTACTTTCTGTAGGTTTGGTTTTGCGTTCATATAGTTGTAAAGCTGAGTTTTGTCATGGAAAGTTTTCCTTTCACCATCTATTATAAGGGAGACTTTTGCCGGGTAGAGTAGTTTGGGTTGGAAGCCATAGTTTCTTAGAGTTTGGAAAGTTTCATTCCAGGCCCTTCTAGCTTTCAGGGTTTCCATTGAGAAGTCTGAAGTAATTCTGATGGGGTTTCCTTTGAAAGTGGTGTGCTGTTTTTCCCTAGCTGCTTTTGGGATTTTTTCCTTGGTGTCAATGTTTAGAGTCTTAGTGATAATATGTCTTGGGGAGTTTATCCTTTTGTCTAGTCAGTTAGGAGTTCTGTTTGCTTCTTGAATCTGGATGGGCCTTTCTTTTAAGAGACGGGGGAAGTTTTCTTCAATTATTGTGTTAAATAGGTTCTCCATGCCTTTGGTCTGAAATTCTTCTCCTTCTGGTATTCCAATGATTCTGATATTAGGACATTTAAGTGTATCCCACAATTCTCTCATGTTCTGTTCACAGGAACTTTTGAATTTACTGAAATGTTTGGACTCTCAAACTGTTTCTTCCATCCTGTCTTCCAGATCAGAGTTTCTATCTTCCACTTCGCTGACTCTATTCTTGAGAGCCTCTAGTGAGTTTTGGACTTGTTCAATTAAGTTTGCATTTTCTACTACTTTCCTATGTATCACTTCCATCGCTTTGTCCAGCTCCCTTTTTGTCTCATTTTCTGATTTTCTTGACGATTCTTGGAAATCATCCTTGTATTTCTTTATATTTTCATTTAGTGTGGCCAGCTGATTTTTAAGGTCCTTTTTTTTTTCACTCTCCCTCAACTCTCTTAGCTCTCTTTGAATTCCTTCCAGTGTCTTATCATATTGTTCTAGCTTAGTGATGGTAGCATCCATACGATTATCTATCCTTTGTAGCTTTCCTGTCAGTTCTAGCAGTAGTTTGGTCAGGGTTGCATTGTTCATTGCTTCCACTTGATGTTCTGATCCTAAACACTCTTCCATGTTTTGGTTAGTTGTGATCCTTGTTGGACTGGGTGATCTGTCTGGATTTTCTTCCATTTTATTTTTCGTGTTATTTCTTTTGCACTGTGGTCTACCCATTTAAGTGTATGGGCAGGTAGGTGGGTGGAGCAGCCTGGGATCTAGCTTAATGCGAATCCAAGGCAGCCTGGGGCAGTTGCAAGCAGCCTGGGTTTTTGCTCACTCTTGCCAAAGCCGCCTATCTATAACCTGCCAGGGGCACCAAAGTTGCCTAAATTCTCACCCAGTAATGCACCTAAGCTGCCTGCCTTTGAACTTGAAAGGAGACTGAGGTAGCAAGCCCTGAAGGTGCCCAGACTCTGGCTGGGTACACTGGGGTCTGTAAACAGTCTGTGCTCTCTTGCTTCAGGGGAGTGGGGGATGGGTGGCAATGTAGGGGATGGCACCTGCGCTGGTGCTAGTGACTCAGTGTGGACTTTTGTGCCTCTTGCTGTGGGAGTGGGCCTGCTGCACGTGCAATTGTAGTGCAGAGGCAGATGACGTGGATACGGAATCAGGACACAGCAGAGGCTGACCGGCGGCAAGTGATGTGAGCACAGCAGCAGGGGATCTGTCAGGCACCTATTCACGGCAGGGGTGGCCCCCACAGGCCTGCGAACCAAGCACCACATGGTTGGTCTACTCGCAGGATCAGAGAACAAGGGCGAGGTAGGAGGTGTCAGCTTCAGTGCAGCAGGCTGGCAGGCGTGACTGGTGGGTGCCCGATCAGAGCACAGCCACGCGTGATGTGCGGAGGGTGCGTGGGAGGGTGGGCGGACGGGGGGCGCGGGGTGCGACGGGGTGTATGGAGCAAGTGGGACACGCGATGGGGCGGGGGCGCGGGGCGCGCCGGGGCACAGGGCAATCAGGGTGGGGCATGTGGGAGGCGGCAGGGCTCAGGAGGCGCAGGGTAGGGTACCCTGGAGGGGCAGGTGGCGTGGGGCACTCTGGTCGGTCTGGGGGGGCGAGGAGCGTGCCATGGTCGCAGAGGGGTGCACGCAGGGTTTGTGTGCAGAGCAAGGGGGGGCAGGGGGCGCCTGGGGGGTGCAGGGGGGCGTGGGCAATGCGGGGGGGACACGGGGCACACAGGGAGGCGCAGGGGAGCGTGCGGGAGGCGCGGGACACGTGGGACGCTGCGGTGCGCGGGGAGCTAGGAGCGCGGGGTACGTGAGAGGGGCACGGGGTGCGTGGGGGGCGTGGTGGGGAGGGGGCGAGGGGCACACGGGGGTGTGGGAGACCACGGGACGCCTCACAGTGCTCTGAATGCGCGGGGGGGTCACGGGGCGCGCAGGGCATGGAGGGGGCATTGCACGCTGATGCACGCTGGGGCTCAAGACGCCCGGGGGGGCCGGGCGCTGGGGGGGCTCAAGGCGCACGGGGGTGTGGCACGGGGGTGGTGGGGAGCTCAGGGGGGCGCAGGCATGCGCGGGGCAAGCCTGGGCATGCAGGGGCGCACTCATGACTCACGGGGGCATGCAGGCCGTGTGCGGCGGGGGGACGAGGGGCATGCAGAGTGGGGGGCGGGAGGTGCTGGGGAGGGGCGCGGGGGCACGGGACTCAGCAGGATGCCATGGGTGCTCTGCACTCGCAGTGGTGGGGGGCGGGGGCGGGTCGGGCGGGGGAGGGGGTCGCGGGTCACCTGGGGGGCGTGGAGCAGGGTGAGGTAAGAAGGGGCGTGGGACACCGGGATGCCGCAGGGCACTCTGGATGCGCGGGTGGAGGGGGAGGTGTGGCATGCAGCGGGGGGCTCCAGGAGCATGGGGGTGGGGCGCGCGGGGGGGTGCGGGGGTGTGGGGCACGCCTGGGCACCCGGGGCACGTGAGGCCAAAGGGCGCTCAGGGCGTGCCTGCTGCATGTGGATAGGGAGCGTGGGGCACGTGGAGGGGGCGGAAGGGCGCGCGGGGCATGTTGGGCGGAGGTGTTGCGCAGGCATGGGGTGCAGGGGTTGTGGGGCACGGGGCTGGTTGGGCGCGCGGGGCCACTGGGGAGCGTGGGGCTTGATGTGGCGCGGCGGGAGGGGTGGTGGGGCGTGGGTCGCAGCGGTGTGTGCTTCCCTCTTTTACCCCAATCTGTGCCCTCCTTCTTGCAAAAAGTTTCTAATTTCCCGTGAGTACTTGCCTTTTTTTTCCTTGTTGTCTGTAGTGCAGCTAGGCGGTCGCCATCTTGACGGGAAGTCACACCAGCCTTATTTTTGTTGCTCGGTATTGTTTTAGATATTCAAGGTTTTTGTGATTCCAAATGAATTTTTGGATTGTTTTTTCTATTTCCATGACGAAAGTCTTTGGAATTTTGATAGGGATTGCATTAAATGTGTAGATTGCTTTAGGTAAGATTGCCATTTTTACAATATTGATTCTTCCAATCCAGTAACAAGGGATGTTTCTCCACTTTCTAGTGTCTTCTGCAATTTCGCGCATGAGTGTTTTAAAGTTCTCATTGTAGAGATTTTTTACTTCCTTGGTTAGGTTTATTCCAAGGTACTTTATTTTTTTCTGATGCAATTGTGAATGGGAGTGATTCTCTGATTTCATCCTCTCTGTGTTTGTTGTTAACATATATGAAGGCTACTGGTTTCTGTGTATTTATTTTCTATCCTGCTACATTGCTGTAGGTTTTGATCAGCTCTAACAGTTTGCTAGTAGAGTCTTTAGGGTCCTTTATGTATAGAATCATGTCATCTGCCAATAATGATAACTTGATCTCTTCCTTTCCAATTTGTATCCCTTTTATGTGTGTCTCTTGCCTTATTGCTATGGCTAAGACTTCCAAAACTATATTAAATAAAAGTGGGGACAGTGGACACCCTTGTCTTGTTCCTGATTTTAGTGGAAAAGTTTCCAGTTTTTCCCAATTTAGTAATATGTTGTCTGTAGGCTTGTCATAAATAGCCTTTATTATATTGAGATATGTTCCTTCTATTCCCAGTCTCTGTAGGACTTTTATCATGAAGGGATGTTGGATGTTTTCAAATGCTTTCTCTGTGTCCAATGAGACGATCATGTGATTTTTGTCCTTCAACCCGTTTATGTAATGTATTACATTTATAGATTTGCGTATATTGAACCATCCCTGCATCTCTGGGATAAAGCCTACTTGGTCAGGGTGAATGATCTTTTTGATATACTCTTGTATTCTGTTTGCCAATATTTTGTTGAGAATTTTTGCATCTATGTTCATGAGGGAGATTGGTCTGTAATTTTCTTTTTTTGTTCTATCTTTGCCTGGTTTTGGTATCAGGGTGATGCTGGCCTCATGGAAGGAGTCTGGTAGAATTCCTTCATTTTCTATTACCTGGAAAACCTTAAGAAGCAATGGTGTTAGCTCTTCCTTAAAAGTCTGGTAAAATTCAGCAGTTAATCCATCTGGGCCTGGGCTTTTTTTAGTTGGGAGATTACTGTTTGGATCTCCATGTTTGTTATAGGTCTATTTAAGTGATTAATCTCATTTTGATTTAATTTAGGTAGGTCAGATAAATCAAGGATATCATCCATTTCTTTCAGATTTTCATACTTTGTGGAGTATTAGCTTTTATAGTATGTCCCTATGAGTTTTTCAATGTCTCTGGAATCTGTTGTGATGTTACCTTTTTCATCTCTGATTTTATTAATTTGTGTCTCTTCTCTCTTTCTTTTGGTCAGATTTGCTAAGGGTTTATCAATCTTGTTTATCCTTTCAAAGAAACAACTCTGTTTCATTAATTCTTAGGATTTTTTTTTTGTTTCTACTTCATTAATTTCTGCTGTAATCTTTATTATTTCTTCCCGTCTACTGATTTTTGGTTTGCCTTGTTCTTTATCCAAAGCTTTAAGGTGAAGCATTAGGTCGTTTCCTTGAAACCTTTCTAATTTCTTAATATAGGCACTTAAGGCTATAAATTTACCTCTTAGAACTGCCTCCATTGTGTCCCAGAGATTTTGGTATGTTGTGTTCTCATTATCATTTGACTCTATAAATTTTTTGATTTCCTTCTTGATTTCTTCATTGACCCATTCAACATTTAGTAGTGTATTGTTTAGTTTCCATGTTTTTGTGTATGCTCTATACCCTTTCTTGCTACTGATTTGTAGTTTAATTCCATTGTGGTTAGATAGAATGCAAGGAATTATTTCAATTTTTCTGAATTTGTTAAGATTTGCTTTGTGTCCTAATATATGGTCTATTTTAGAGAATGTTCCCTGTGCTGCTGAAAAGAATGTATATTATGCAGCCTTTGGATGAAATGTCCTGTTTGTATCTGTTAGGTCCATTCCTTCTATGACCTCATTTAGTCCAGATGCCTCTCTGTTTATTTTTTCCCAAGATGAGCTGTCAATTGATGAGAGTGGTGTGTTACAGTCACCCACCACCACTGTGTTTGGTGTTATCTGTGACCTTAGCTCTAATAGAGTTTATTTGATGAATTGCCTCTCCTCCATGTTAGGTGAATATATGTTTGGGATTGTAATGTCCTCCTGTTGGAGTGTACCCTTAATTAATATAAAGTGACCTTTTCATCTTTCTTGACCAACATTGGACTGAAGTCTACCTTGTGAGATATTAGGATAGCAACCCCTGCTTGTTTTCTAGGTCCATTTGCTTGAAACACCACTTTCCAACCTTTCACCCTAAGATAATGTCTATCCTTTGTAGAAAGGTGAGTTTCTTGGAGACAACAAATTGTAGGATCCTGCTCTTTAACCCAGTCTACAAACCTATGTCTTTTTGTTGGGGCATTGAGCCCATTGATATTAAGAGATATTGTTGAAAGGTGTGTATTTATGTTTGCCTTTTTTTTTTTTTTTTTTTTGTGGTTCCAGTTCTACCTTTGCTTTCTTGTGTTAACTAGTATTTGAGTTTTGCTTGTTTTTTTCCAGGTTCCTTATATGAGTGCTCTTCCTTTTCTTCAGCATGGAGGATCCTATCAAGTATTTTCGGTAGAGCTGGTTTTGTCTTCAAATATTCTTTTAACCTTCTTTTTTCATGGAATGTCCTTATTTCTCCATCTATTTTATTGGATAGCTTTAAAGGATAATGTAATCTTGGTTGACAGTTGTTATCTTTTAGAATTTGGAATACATCACTCCAAGCCCTTCTGGCTTTTAAAGTTTGTGTTGAATAATCTGCTGTAATCCTGATAGGCTTGCCTTTGTAGGTAACTTGATTTTTCTCTCTAACTGTTTTCAATATTTTTTCTTTGGTTTGTGTGTTTGGTAGTTTGATTATAATATGGCGAGGAGAGGTTCTTTCCAGGTTTTGTCTGGCTGGGGTTCTAAAGACTTCCTGTATCTGTATTGGCACCTCTTTCCCAATTTGGGGGGAATTTTCTTCTATGATTGTGTTGAAGATGCCTACTATGCCTTTGGAGTGGAATTCTTCTCCTTCTACTGTGCCCTGAATTCTTATATTTGATGTTTTTATAGTTTCCCTAATATCTTGAAATTCCCACTCATACTTTTCTATAAGTTTGTCTTTCTCTTTGTTGGACTATATTAGATCTGCCTCCTGGTCTTCTAGCTTAGATATTCTGTCCTCTCCTTCATCCATTCTACTGGTGAGATTTTCTACCGAGTTTTTTATTTCATTAACTGTGTTCTTCATTGCTAGTAATTCTGACTGGTTTTTCTTTATTATTTCTATTTCCTTATTCATGTCTTGTATTGCCTTCTTTATTGCATTAAATTGGTGTCCTGTATCTTCTTTGATTTCCTCTTTTATTTTCTCTTTGATTTCTTCTTTGATTTCTTTGATTTGTTCTTTGAGTTCTTTGAACATGTCTACAATCATTCTTTTGAACTCTTTCTCAGGCATTTCCTCTAACTTGTTCTCACTTGAGGTCATTTTTTATGCATTAATACTTTTATGTGGATTTATATAGTCTTGCTTTTTAGTGTTTCTTGTGTTATAATGTATATATTTTTGCATCTTGGATTAAGTTAATGCTTGGATTTTCTAGCTAACTGGGTATTCTTAGCTGTATCAATTGATTTGATGTTATATATCTTCAGGGTAGGAGCTTAAGGAATTAGGTGTGACTCTAAAGACTCTCAGAGTATCTACAAAGGTGTTCCTAGGGGTTGAGTTTCCCTGCTATGGGAGTATTCAAGTAGGTTGAGTGGAATAAAATACAGGTAGATTCTAAAATTTAACTAAACACTGTACACATTCAATCAAAAACAGCACCAAGTATTTATGCAAGAGTCGTTATTATAACTACCAGATCCTATATCAACAAAGAGGTTAAGATTTCTGGTCTGTGAGGGATCCAAGACAGCTTGTGACCAAGTAAGAACCTTCCCTGCTGCAATCCTTGTTACCTTTTTGGATGATTTTGGTGTCAGTCAAGTTGCTGGCTGGGTCGTTGGGCTGCTGTTCTGATTTCTGGAGCTGGGCACTGGTTTTTCCTGTGGGGCAAACTGAACCTGGCAACTGTGGCCCTGCAGAAAGGCACCCTCACTTCTGAAACTGCCACTGCTGCTCCTGAAGCTGCCGTTGCTGGATCTGTTGCCACTGCTGCTAACGCTGCCGCTGCTGGGTTTGTCACCTGTGCTGGGTCCACCGCTGCTGCTGCCACTGCTGCCGCTGCTTTAGCTGCCACTGCTGGATCCTCCACTGCTGCTGCTGGATCTGCGACTGCTGCATCTGAAGCTGCTGCTGGATCTGCCACTGCTTGGGCCGCTGCTGTTGGTGCCAGAGCCACTGATGTTGCTGCCAGACTCTGCTCTTGCTTGGTTCCCGCTGTCAGCTCAAGTTGGCGTGGCTGGGTCCCGGGACCACTGCTCTGTTCACTGGAGCTGGGCTCAGGTAGTGGGGGAGGGGAGGGAGCCGCAGCTGCTCTGGTTCTCTCGCTGCTCCATGTTTTCTTCTACCTCGTGGCCTGCTCCTCCCTTGCTCACTGCCGCTCTCCCTTCACATTTCTTGAGTTGTGGAGAGCCCCGGTGTGAGTGGCAGCAACTCACACCTGGCTTTTCCTGCAGCTTGAGCCTAGCCTGGCGGCTTTCTGGTGCGCTGCCACCGCCATGGTCGGCGGACCTGCTGGGGCCACTTATGCCGGCCTGTGCAGGCTCTGGATGCTCTGGATCTCTTCTACTTCTCCACTGCCGCTTCGATTTCCTATACACTTCACATTTTAGTAAAAGTGTGTATTTTGCTGAGTTTTTTTTTGCGGTCTTTTCCCCCCCAGGCTGCTTAACCTGCCATCTTAATGGGAAGTCGAGGTCAAACTTCTAAAACCAGACTTGCCATACAGTTTTGGGGTGGAGATCAAGTTACCTCTTGGGTTGAGTACCTTTCTATTCAGTCACCAGTAGATGTCAGTGTGGTTTTGTCCTGGTGCTTAGTACTAAATGCTGTTAAGAAATTTCTACCTGTCACTGTTCAACATATGCTGGATGGCCACACTTCTACCCCTTGCATTTCTAAGCCCAAAATACTGATGGAACCACTGTTTTCCTTTTCAACTAGAAATGCTCTTATCCAGGCTCTGGCTTCTTCTGCAGGTAGGCTCTTCTGCAGTCTCCAGACCCTCTCCAATGGGGCTGACTTGAGTGTAGGGATCTAGTGGTTCTGGCACAAAGGCCCTGAGCGCAACAGTATACCTACCTCTCCTTCCCATGCAATTTCTCATCCATGTAGTGACAGGATACTTCCTTCTTGGGGTATTCCTTCCAAAGTGCTGGTGGAGAATCTAAGCCTCAGTCTCAGGTGACACACTTCAGCCGCAGTCTCCACAGCTTGTGCGGATCCGTCATCTCCACCCACAGTGTAACCAGCCACAGTTTGTGCATCCGTAGCTCCTGCCCCATCTCTATCCTACTAGTCGTCTCTGTGGTACCACTGTTCCTTTGTCTCATTTTGTTACTATGAGCACTCGTGCACATGTTTTAGAGTAGACTTATTTTTTCATCCATCTTGGATATTTAGACAGGAGTACAATTGCTAGTCATATGGAAACTATGTTTAATGTTTTGAGGACTGACCAAAGTCTTCAAAGCATTTGCATAATTTTTTTTTTTTTTTTTTTTTTTTTTTTTGGTTTTTCGAGGTAGGGTCTCACTCTGGTCCAGGCTGACCTGGAATTAACTCTGTAGTCTCAGGGTGGCCTTGAACTCATGGCGATCCTCCTACCTCTGCCTCCTGAGTGCTGGGATTAAAGGCGTGCGCCACCACGCCCGGCTTCATTTGCATAATTTTTAAAACTATTTTTATTTAAGAGAGTGAAACAGAGTTAGAGAAAGAGAGGGAGAGGGTGTGAGAGAGAGAGAGAGAACATGGGTACTCTTGCCACCACAAAGAGCTCCAGATGCATGTTTCACTTTATGTGTGTGGCTTTACATGAGTACTGGGGAATCGACCTCAGGCTGTCAGGCTTTACAAGCAAGCATCTTTAACCACTGAGCCATTTCTCCATCCTCATTTGCATCATCTAACATTCTCATCAGGTGAGGATGAAGTTCCAACTAGTTTACTTCTCTCAATTCTTCCTTCCTTTCTTTCTCTTTCTTAAGGTAAAGAAATTAGAGCAAAGTGAAAGTAAGAGGCAAAGAGACCCAGACTCCTCATGTGAGGAAAGGATCTGGAAACCAGAATCCCTATTCCTCTCTTTGCAAGTGTAACCATGTCTGGGATATAAAGTTGATGTATTTGGTTTGCTTATAACAAATGGTATGCATTAACTATTTTTGAATGAATATTTATATATCTTTTTGCAGAAATATTTATTGAAACATTTTGCAATTTTAGATTTAAATTATATGCTTATTTTAAATATTAGTTTTCAAAACTATGTTAAATATTTTTATGCCTCTGCAAATGAATTGTAGACATATGTGCCACATCTGGCCTAGGTGGGCTCCAGGAACTTGAACTTAGGCAGGCAGACTTTGCAAGCAAGTGTTTCTACCATGGAGCAGTTGCCCTGCCCTCAAACCTCTTCAAAGATCTTGCATTTTGAGCAACACAAAGCATCTTATATTCTCTTAGTGTTCATTAAACCTTGATTGTTCAAGAAAAAATAATGTAAAATTTAATTTCTTCCTAGAATATATTTCAGAAGAAAATTCTCATCAAAATCTATGTAGCCCATGATACATTTTGTGACTTAACAAAATGTTATGAGTAAATGAATGCTGTTTCCTACAAACATAAAGTTTACTGTACAGTTGCTCTCTCTCTGAAATGCTTGCTTAGATCAGATGTCTCTAAATAGCCTACTCAAAACATTTTAATGTTCCATGAAATATATTTAATAGAGCCAAATAAACCATTTAACCAATTTTAAGACTTTAAGAGTATATGTGTTTATAATCTAAGGCAGTGTAGATTTATCAGGTCTATAAACCGTTACATCCATATTATTTTTAAGATGGGATGGAACAGATTAATATCACCTGTACATGAGGCTAAGCTCTAAAATAGTTTTTGTAAGCCTCAGACAGTAACAAATAGATTTAAAAATGACAAGTTGTCATTTTCTTCAGCTCCAAAGTAGAGAGTTAAACCTTACATGCCTCCATTTCAGCTGGTCCTGGAGAGGGAGAGAGGGAGAGAGAGAGAGAGAGAGAGAGAGGTGTTTTCTCCATAGGATGTAACTGAAGAAGCACAGAAAACATAGGAAGGGTGGGAGTTCAGACAGACAGCAGCACTCACACACTGATTTTAGGACTCTAAATCCAAAAAGCATCCCAAGACATTTTACACTGATACACACATATACACATTTAAAATTAGGCAAGGATAATTAAGTATGTAATAACCTTTAAAAATGAACAAAATGAAGTGGCTTCAGGTATGCTAATCAATGTTTCCAGCTTTTCTAAAGGCAAATTCATTGTTGGCTCTTCTGTCTTAGGACTCCTTTTTGGTTACAGGCTCATCTTGGTGGCTGAAGCAAAAGTCAATGCTGGGAAATGTTTTAGGTTGTTTAAATATTCTGTGTAGGAAGGATTCCTTCCAAGAGTGTCACCAAGGTGACAGATTTCTCCTCTTTTGTGTCTCCAAAAGCCTAAACACCAAGGGGGGTGGGGTGTGAAGGAGTTCGAGGTGCAGGTGATCTTACCCTTACGAGCACTTTCTGAATGAGATTCTGGAGTTGCTTCCAATCCAGGAATGGAAGATGGTTTTCTGATGTTTTTTTCTGAGGCCACTGCACATCTTAGGGACAGACACCCCAACACCTCAGGTAAGATCCCACACATGTAGACCTACCCAAGTGGGTTATAGAGACCCTAAGGTAGATAAATATCTAGTGGGGCTGTTGGTGCAGGCATGAGATTTTTAATCTCCATTAAGCCAAGTTTCATTGACTCAATACTACACAAAATGAGGTAGGAGCACAATTATCGTAGTAAGCAGCTAGAACTCTTTGCAGGGATCACCAAGATGTGACAGAGATCTCCCCAGAATGTATCCAAATTCCACTTCAAGCAAACAAGAAGATACTCTTTAGCATCTCTATTCTGTTGTGGCAGGGCCCAATGCTAAGCAAAATGGCTATTAAAGCCCCAGGAAATGGAAACAGGTCCTCTCAAATGAGTTTGTACTTGAAAGTGACACTAGATGAATCCAAATGGCTGTCATATCACAAATCAGGAGATTAAAAACCAAATTAAAATCTGAAGATGAATGCTGAGTCAGGCTGTGAAGGAACGCAAACTTGACGAGCATTCTGCCAGTCCTTCTCTGTCACACAACGGAACCACGATTCATCAAAGGGGCCACGGAGCCTTCGAAGGGAGAATAATTTCAAATGTGCCCAGTTTATCCCAGGAATTCTTTTTTTTTTTTTTTTTTTTTAAATTTAATTTTATTTGTTTATTTATTTTTTCTTTTTCTTTTTTTTTTTTTAATTTTTATTAACATTTTCCATGATTATAAAGTATATCCCATGGTAATTCCCTCCCTCCCCACCCCCACACTTTCCCGTTTGAAATTCCATTCTCAATCATATTACCTCCCCATTACAATCATTGTAATTACATATATACAATATCAACCTATTAAGTATCCTCTTCACTTCCTTTCTCCACCCTTTATGTCTCCTTTTCAACTTACTGGCCTCTGCTACTAAGTATTTTCATTCTCACACAGAAGCCCAGTCATCTGTAGCTAGGATCCCCATATGAGGGAGAACATGTGGCGCTTGGCTTTCTGGGCCTGGGTTACCTGACTTAGTATAATACTTTCCAGGTCCATCCATTTTTCTGCAAATTTCATAACTTCATTTTTCTTTACCGCTGAGTAGAACTCCATTGTATAAATGTACCACATCTTCATTATCCACTCATCTGTTGAGGGACATCTAGGCTGGTTCCATTTCCCAGCTATTATAAATTGAGCAGCAATAAACATGGTTGAGCATGTACTTCTAAGGAAATGAGATGAGTCCTTTGGATATATGCCTAGGAGTGCTATAGCTGGGTCATATGGTAGATCAATCTCTAGCTGCTTTAGGAACCTCCACACTGTTTTCCACAATGGCTGGACCAGATTGCATTCCCACCAGCAGTGCAGAAGGGTTCCTTTTTTTCCACATCCCCGCCAACATTTATGATCATTTGTTTTCATGATGGTGGCCAATCTGACAGGAGTGAGATGGAATCTCAATGTAGTTTTAATCTGCATTTCCCTGATGACTAGTGACGTAGAACATTTTTTTAGGTGCTTATATGCCATTCGTATTTCTTCCTTTGAGAACTCTCTATTTAGCTCCTTAGCCCATTTTTTGATTGGCCAGTTTGATTCCTTATTAGTTAACTTTTTGAGTTCTTTGTATATCCTAGATATTAATCCTTTATCAGATATATAGCTGGCGAAGATTTTTTCCCATTCTGTAGGTTGCCTCTTTGCTTTTTTCACTGTGTTCTTTGCGGTGCAAAATCTTTGCAATTGTGAATGGGAGTGATTCTCTGATTTCATCCTCTGTGTGTTTGTTGTTAGCATATATGAAGGCTACTGATTTCTGTGTATTTATTTTGTATCCTGCTACATTGCTGTAGGTTTTGATTAGCTCTAACAGCTTGCTAGTAGAGTCTTTAGGGTCCTTTATGTATAGAATCATGTCATCTGCAAATAGTGATAACTTGATTTCTTCCTTTCCAATTTGTATCCCTTTTATGTGTGTCTCTTGCCTTATTGCTATGGCTAAGACTTCCAAAACTATATTAAATAGAAGTGGAGACAGTGGACACCCTTGTCTTGTTCCTGATTTTAGTGGAAAAGCTTCCAGTTTTTCCCCATTTAGTAATATGTTGGCTGTAGGCTTGTCATAAATAGCCTTTATTATATTGAGATATGTTCCTTCTATTCCCAGTCTCTGTAGGACTTTTATCATGAAGGGATGTTGGATTTTGTCAAATGCTTTCTCTGCATCTAATGAGATGATCATGTGGTTTTTGTCCTTCAACCCATTTATGTAATGTATTACATTTATAGATTTGCGTATGTTGAACCATCCCTGCATCTCTGGGATAAAGCCTACTTGGTCAGGGTGAATGATCTTTTTGATATACTCTTGTATTCTGTTTGCCAATATTTTGTTGAGAATTTTTGCATCTATGTTCATGAGGGAGATTGGTCTGTAATTTTCTTTTTTTGTTCTATCTTTGCCTGGTTTTGTTATCAGGGTGATGCTGGCCTCATAGAAGGAGTTTGGTAGGATTCCTTCTTTTTCTATTTCCTGGAAAAGCTTAAGAAGCAATGGTGTTAGCTCTTCCTTAAAAGTCTGGTAAAATTCAGCAGTGAATCCATCCGGGCCTGGGCTTTTTTTAGTTGGGAGATTATTGATAACTGCTCGGATCTCCATGTTTGTTATAGGTCTATTTAAGTGATTAATCTCATTTTGATTTAATTTAGGTAGGTCATATAGATCAAGGAAATCATCCATTTCTCTCAGATTTTCATACTTTGTGGAGTATATGCTTTTATAGTATGTCCCTATAATTTTTTGAATTTCTCTGGAATCTGTTGTGATGTTACCTTGTTCATCTCTGATTTTATTAATTTGTGTCTCTTCTCTCTTTCTTTTGGTCAGATTTGCTAAGGGTTTATCAATCTTGTTTATCCTTTCAAAGAACCAACTCTTTGTTTCATTAATTCTTTGGATTGTTCTTTTTGTTTCTATTTCATTAATTTCTGCCCTAATCTTTATTATTTCTTCCCGTCTACTACTTTTTGGTTTGCCTTGTTCTTCTTTTTCCAAGGCTTTAAGGCGAAGCATTAGGTCGTTTACTTGCGACCTTTCTAATTTCTTAATATAGGCACTTAAGGCTATAAATTTACCTCTTAGAACTGCCTTCATTGTGTCCCAGAGATTTTGGTATGTTGTGTTCTCATTATCATTTGACTCTATAAATTTTTTGATTTCCTTTTTGATTTCTTCATTGACCCACTCATCATTTAGTAGTGTATTGTTTAGCTTCCATGATTTTGTGTATGCTCTGTAGCCTTTCTTGCTACTGATTTGTAGTTTAATTCCATTGTGGTCAGATAGAATGCAAGGAATTATTTCAATTTTCCTGAATTTGTTAAGATTTGCTTTGTGTCCTAATATATGGTCTATTTTAGAGAATGTTCCATGTGCTGCTGAAAAGAATGTATATTCTGCAGCCTTTGGATGAAATGTCCTGTATATATCTGTTAGGTCCATATCTTCTATGACCTCATTTAGTCCAGATGCCTCTCTGTTTATTCTTTCCCTGGATGACCTGTCAATTGATGAGAGTGGGGTGTTAAAGTCACCCACCACCACCGTGTTTGGTGTTATCTGTGACCTTAGTTCTAATAGTGTTTGTTTGACGAATTTGGGAGCCCCCATGTTAGGTGCATATATGTTTAGGATTGTAATGTCCTCCTGTTGGAGTGTGCCCTTAATCAATATAAAGTGACCTTCCTTATCTTTTTTGACTAACTTCGGACTAAAGTCCACCCTGTCTGATATTAGGATAGCAACCCCTGCTTGTTTTCTAGGCCCATTTGCTTGAAACACCGTCTTCCAACCTTTCACCCTAAGATAATGTCTATCCTTTGTAGAAAGGTGAGTTTCTTGAAGACAACAAATTGTAGGATCCTGCTTTTTAACCCAGTCTGCAAATCTATGTCTTTTCGTTGGGGCATTGAGACCGTTGATATTAAGAGATATTATTGAAAGGTGTGTATTTATGTTTGCCATTTGTGTGTGTGTGTGTGTGTTACTTGTTCTACCTGTGCTCTCTTCTGTTAACTGGTATTTGAGTATGGCTGGTTTTTTCTAGGTTCCTTATATGTGTGCTTTTCCTTTTGTTCAGCATGGAGGATTCTATCAAGTATTTTCTGTAGAGCTGGTTTTGTCTTCAGATATTCCTTTAACCTGCTTTTGTCATGGAATGTCTTTATTTCTCCATCTATTTGGATGGATAACTTTGCAGGATAAAGTAACCTTGGTTGACAGTTGTTATCTTTCAGAAGTTGGAATATATCACTCCAGGCCCTTCTGGCTTTAAAAGTTTGTGTTGAATAATCTGCTGTAATCCTGATGGGCTTGCTTTTGTAGGTAACTTGATTTTTCTCTCTAACTGCTTTCAATATTTTTTCTTTGGTTTGTGTGTTTGGAAGTTTGAGTATAATGTGGCGAGGAGAGTTTCTTTCTGGGTTTTGTCTGGCTGGGGTTCTAAAGGCTTCCTGTATCTGTATTGGCACCTCTTTCCCAATTTGGGGAAAATTTTCCTCTATGATTTTGTTGAAGATGCCTACTATGCCTCTGGAGTGGAATTCTTCTCCTTCTACTATGCCCTGAATTCTTATATTGGATCTTTTCATAGTGTCCCGAATATCTTGAAATTCCCACTCATCCTTTTGTATAAGTTTGTCTTTCTCTTTGTTGGACTGCATTAGGTCTGCCACCTGATCTTCTAGCTTAGATATTCTGTCTTCTCCCTCATCCATCCTACTGGTGAGATTTTCTACAGAGTTTTTTATTTCATTAACTGTGTTCTTCATTGCTAGTAATTCTGACTGGTTTTTCTTTATTATTTCTATTTCTCTATTTATGTCTTGTATTGCCTTCTTTATTTCATTAAATTGGTGTCCTGCCTCTTCTTTGATTCCTTTGATTTCCTCTTTGATTTCCTCTTTGATTTCTTCTTTGATTGTTTTCATGTGTTCTTTGACCTCTTTGAACATATTTATAATTATTCTTTTGAACTCTTTCTCAGGCATTTCCTCTAACTCTTTCTCACTGGAGGACATTTCTGATGCATTAATACTTTTAGGTGGATTTATATCGTCTTGCTTTTTAGTGTTTCTTGTGTTATAATGTATATATTTTTGCATCTTGGATTAAGTTAATGCTTGGATTTTCTAGCTAGCTGTGTATTCTTAGCTGTATCAATTGATTTGGTGTAATATATTTTCAGGGTAGGACCTTAAGGTATTAGGTGTGGCTCTTAAGACTTTCAGAGTATCTACAAAGATGTTCTTAGGGGTTGAGTTTCCCTGCTATAGGAGTATTCAAGCAGGCTGAGTGGAATAATATACTGGTAGATTCTAAAATTTAGCTAAACACTGTACCCATTCTATCAAAAACAGCCCCGAGTATGTATGCAAGAGTAGATATTATAATGACCAGATCCTCTATCAACAAAGAGGTTTAGATTTCTGGTCTGTTGAGGTATCCAAGTCAGCTTGTGACCAAGTGAGACCCTTCCCTGGTGCAATCCCAGTTACCTTGGGTGATTGTGGTCTCAGTCAAGTTGCTGCCTGGGTCGTCGGGCTGCTGTTCTGATTTCTGGAGCTGGGCACTTGCTTTTCCTACGGGGCAAACTGAGCTGCTGCCGCCGCCTCTGCAGCTGTTGTAGGCGCCACCCCCGGAGCCCCCACCGCTGCTGAAGCTGCCGTTGCCGTGTCCCCGAAGCCGCTGCTGCGGGATATGTCACCGCTGCCGCTCCTGGGTCCACTGCTGCTGGGGCCACTGGTACCGGTGCTGGAGCCGCTGAAGTTGCTGCCAAATTCTGCTCCTGCTTGGGTCCCGCCGTCAGCCCACGTTGGCGTGGCCGGGTCCCGGGCCGCTGCTGTGTTCGCTGGAGCTGGGTTCAGGTGGCAGGGGAGGGGAGGGAGCCGCGCTGTTCTGGTTGTATCGTTTCTCCACGTGTGCTTTTACTTCGCGGTCTGCTCCTCCCTCCGTTGCTCGCTGCCGCTCTCCCCTCACGTTTCCCGAGTTGCGGAGAGCGCGGTGTGAGGGGAAAATCCCGCACCTGGCTTGTCCTGCGGCTCGAGCCGAGAGACCGGCGGTTTTTCTGCCGCTCCTCGGTTGCGGCGGGTAGCCGAGCGGCCTGGAGCCGCTGTTCCCGCCTGTGCAGGCTCTGGATGCTCTGGAACTCTTCTACTTCTCCGCTGCCGCCTCAACTTCCTATACACCTCACTTTTTAGTAAAAGTGTGTATTTTGCTGAGTTTTTTTTGGTCTTCCCCCCCCAGGCTGTTTTGGCGTGGTACCTACGCCGCCATCTTAACCGGAAGTCTATCCCAGGAATTCTTTATAAATGGGTACAAAGAGCAAGAACAACCCAAGGTTCCAACCATGAAAACTTTCCAAGTAATAAAAGACAGCAGCCACTGTACTCTTTACCAATAAGCCAAGGTCAAAACAAAAGGCCCATTTCGTTACCAACTCATCAATACTTGTGGTCAATGCTGCATGTGGAGAAATTGGGAGGGTTCCCAGTTAAATACAGGTATCCAACTGCATTGGGATCTTCCTAGGGTCTCCTCCATGGGCCAGTGCACATCTCAGCCCCTTTCTCCTATGTGCTATAGTCCCCTGGATGGGTCTGCTTTGTCACTACACATCCAGTGTTCATGGCAGTGGTATCAGCTTCCTAATATGGCTCTGTCCATGAGAAAGGTTGAGCTATGTGACAAATGGCCAGGCTAGTCTGGCTTTTACCCTCTGCCTTGAGCTGCAGGTGGAAGCATAGTGGGAGAAGGGCTGTGAGAACATGTGTTTTAGGGCTGTGGCACCCCATGTGGGGGCCCTGGGATGTTCCTGTTCCATGCAACCACGGTGACACTAAAGTGATGAAGATAACTGAAATGTCCCCCTTGGTTTTAGAAGAAAGCTCACATTTTGTTGATAAACACCCTCTCCAAGAAGCTGCACACAGGGACTGGTTTTGCATCACAACAGAGAAGTGCTGGAAACATCTGCCTGTCATTCCCATAGGTCACATCAGCTCATGATGAAAAGGACATGGAAAAGGTGCTGCCTGGCACTGAGTTAAGTCACCCTGCCACAGATGCTGGTGTTTTCCTACCTCTACCCCCACCTCTCTCTCTCTCTCTATCTCGCTCTCTTTCTCTCTCTAACAAACACACACACACACACGTCTCTCATTCATGTAGATGACTAGACATTTTGTGGAGAGAAGTAGACAGGAATCATCATATATGGAGTCTCTGGACATCTCAGAACTGAAGGGCAGCCATCCCTCCCCAGATATGGGAGAGGCCAGCCCAGGCCATGTCACCATCTGCCTGCTCTGACTTCCTTTCAAGGTTGCATCTGAAGCTCCAGGGTGGCAGCTCAGCTCCCTCCTCAACCTTGTCCATATGCCAGGATCTTCAGCAGGTGTACACTGGGTTCCAAGCACCTCTCTGCTCTGTATCTGCTCTGAGACCTACATATCCCAAAAGGCTATAGAGCTTTTCCAGACAGGCATGTATGAGTGTGAGCCCTCATCTCCTATTCCCTCTATTCTTCCTCCTTTCACATCCGGACACAGCAGCAACTCAGAAGGATCAGGTGGAACATTTGGATTAAGCAAGACATGATCACTCCTTGTGGGCCTCACACTGGTACATTTGAGAAATAAGAAGGTGACAGGAACAGCTGCTCAAGTATGAGAACCTGCCTGCTGTAGCCTTTTGTATTGGGCTCCTGGTGTTCGAATACTGAGCAAGGCCAATATCCTCAGGAGCAGAGCAACCTTCCAAGGACTGGGGCACTATAGAGAAGGGGTCTAAGTAAGAGGCAGTCCTCACAACACAAGATATCCTGGCATAGACTCTCAGGCATTATGGCAGCTGAAATTTTCCATGGAAGTCTTGTTCAGCCAGGGCACAATGTAGATCTGGAAATTGCAAACTACATTCTGTAAAAATGGAAGAAAGACAGTAACTTAGCCTGGTTATACCATATGTTATAGCTAAAAGTGCAAGTGCCCAACTTGAGATATCAGAATGGGAACTGGGAGGATATAGGTGAAAAATTTCAACCTAGTCCCAGGACACTCAGACTGACTCCTCAGTGTCTGCCCATCATCCATCCCATTGCTGCATTCCACCAGATGGCACGTGCCCCCTCCTCCTCCTTCACATCTTCCTGCCCCAGCACAGCCCTCCAAAGAGCAGCCCATGCAAGATGCTAGAGCCCCAAAGTTAAGTATATAGGACAAGAAATGGTGTGCTCGTCATTCCACTTCCAACATATAGGCCAGCACTATGAAGGGTACCTTTGGAAGAATCAGGGGTGTGAGACACACACCTGAACATGACAGGGCATAGAGCAGGGTGACAATGGGGGTGCAGCTTCCCCAGAGCCTCAGAATCACAAGAACCAGCACCATCCAAACAGGGGCTGGGATACAGGAGGCAGAACTGGATGATTTCTCATCACTTCCAGGTCATTCAGGGCAAGGGTCCCAGGCTAAGGTTATGGAAGCTTTCTCTCCAGGAACTACTCATAAAGCAAGCTGTCTCTGCCAGTCTAGCAAGTGTAATGATGAAAAAGAGTTAGTACCTCAATTTCCAGGATAAACCCACTAAGAAATTGAAATAACCACCTGGGTAATCATACCCACTCCTGTATCACCCAACATCAGCATAGGTCAGTATGGGCAGTCACCCTCACACTTAACTAATTTTTTTGAGGTAGGGTCTCACTCTAGCACAGGCTGACCTGGAATTCACTATGTAATCACAGGGTATCTTCAAACTCACAGCGATCCTCCTACCTCTGCCTCCCAAGAGCTGTGATTCAAGGTGTGCGCCACCATGCGCAGCTTCACACTTACTTTTTAAGAGTTGTCACAGGCACACACACATTCACCTCTTCAAACACCCATACATGTTCTCTCATGTACTCATACAGCTGCACACAAACCTTCACAGATGTGCACTCACACACAAGCAACGTGTTTGCACACCTCTCTGCCTACATGCACGTACCTTCTGCTGGCCTGGTTGTTCGTTGAGGGGACACTTGGCCAAGTCAGTCTGGGACTGGGACTTGGCACAGAGGGTTCGCGCCAGTACCACTTTAAAGTAGAAGTTCTTCCTGCCCACAACCTATAGTGAGAAGAACAGGACTCACTTACCAAGCCTGGATCAGGTTTGAATGCATGCAGTCGCTTTACATGATTATAAGGTTAAAGCATTGGTTTGGGGTTCCTGCCTGCCTTCACGACCTGCCACCAGTACCACCTTCAGAGCTCACAGCCATCTTTTCCAGCCTGTGGCCACAGGCCTTGCTTGCAATGTCGTCTTCTAAGAACCTCTCATTAGGTGTCTTGTGCTTCTGAGTAAGAGGAGAAATAGGACACAGAAAGCAGAAGCTGACAATTCCTTCAGTGGACTCAAGAAAGGAAGGCTCAAGTCTAGAAGCCAGTGAGGTTGGGAAGACAAACAGTTCCCTTTTCCAGAAGCCCCGGGCTGCTCTGAGAAGGAGCAATGACTGTGGGCTGCAGCAAAGGGCTAAGCCAATCCTGTTGGCTGTGGCTCCTCAGGTGGCCACAACACTAGTCCACTCTAGGAAGGCTCCAGGCTTAAGATTGGCTTTCAGCTGAATCTCAGTCACAGCATGAAACCCAGAGAGATCCCATCCCTGCATTTACCCAGACTCCTTCCTTCACTGGGCAAGAGGACAGGGAATGCTTTTCACCCATGAGAATGTTGTCAGCCAAAGTGAAGATGGCCCTCAAACTCTTACCCTTTTAATGAGTCACTCATCAGCATGTCTTTTATGCATAATAAAAATAATAGAACTTAGCCCTTTGAGGACACCGAAAAGATCTACCCGGTGAAGTACACTGAATATTGACAACTCAGACTGATCCCCAGTCTGCACAGTTAAGGATGGAGAGACACATGGTCATATGCCACAGCTTACTGAACCTACCAAAGTGTCAAGGTCAGAAAAGCGGAGCAGGGGTTGCTGCGGGGGAGGAGGGAGATGACAGGAGGAGGACAGTAGCTCGTGCCAGGAGTGGTGCTGGTGCTGGGACACAGACCTGAGGGGCAGGTACCCACCGCCCACAGTGCCTGGATGGGTTCCAGGCTAAGTTAGAAGAGAAAGTTTTGAACACAATTACAAAGGGTTGTGGCACCAAAAGCAAGCAAAAAAAGAAAAAAAAAATGCCCAGGACATGGCTCGGGTGGCAAGCAGGCATGTATTCATTTCTTTGGTTCAATCTGTACTAAGTGCAGTGAAAGATCACTGCCCACTGGAGGGACAGCATGGAGGGGAGTGAGGGCAGGCTCTCTGTAGTACACACCGTCCTGCTCAGCCTTGGGCAATGCACTCACCTGCTGGCTGGCACTCATCACATGTACTGGTCGGCTGAGGTACAGGTCGTTGTTGACATCGTTGTAAGCATTGACAGCAAAGTCCAGGGCTTGCTGAGTCTCCTTGCTTTTGAGGTCTGCAGGCTCTGGCATGCCGACTGCTGCATGCTTATCCTTAGACTTGCTGTTCGATGTGGAGCTTACAGCCAGAGCGAGGGCCAGGGCGGCCAGCAGGAGCAGGGAGGTGCACAGCAGCCTGGGCATGGTTGGCTAGAGCTGGGGCTACAGTGGAGCCGAGGGGACACAGTCCAGACTTTCTCTGGCCTGCCTCCTGGAATTTTTTGTTTTAATTAAAAGAATTTGTTTTGGATTTTGTTATGGGTGCATTTCTCCCACCCTCCCATTCCCCTTCCCAACAAACTTCATACATATTATCTGACCCTCAAATTGCCTGCCAGGTATGCCTGCAACTCATGCTGTTCCAGGTTAGGAACCACAGATGAGGGAGATCCTGCAGTGTTTTTCTTTCTGCATGTTTATTTAGATACTGAGTATAATCTGTTCCAAGTCTGTCCACTTTCCAACAAATTTAATTGAATCTTGCTTCCATACTGATGTGTAGATTCCTTTGTGCCTATATACCACATCTTCTTTATCCAATCATCAGATGATGAGCATCTGGGTTGAATCCAGTTTTTAGCTATTGTGAATTCAGCAGTTATAAACATGGTTGAACAAGTATCTATGCAGTGAAGAGTGGAGTCTGGCCAGGCGTGGTGGCACATTCTTTAATCCCAGCACTTGGGAGGCAGAGGTAGGAGGATTGCTGTGAGTTCAAGGCAACCCTGAGACTACAGAGAGAATTCCAGGTCAGCCTGGGCTATAGTGAGAGCCTACCTCTTAAAAAAAAAAAAAAAAAAAAAAAAAGAGTGGAGCCTTTAAGGTAAATGCCCAGTAGAGGAATAGCTGGGTCAGTTGGTAAACTATTTTATCTTTGTTAGGAGCCTCCATATTGATTTTCATCATCTCCAGAATCTTTTTTGTTGTTGTTGTTGTTGTTTATTCACTTATTTTTTATATTTTATTTTTGTTTCTCAATTTTATTAAACATTTTCCATGAATATAAAAAATAACGTATTATAATGCACCCCTCCCCTCTTTTCCCCTTTGAAATTCCCTTCTCCATCACATCCTCTCCCCATCTCAATGAGTCTCTCCTCTATTTGGATGCCATGTCCTTCCCTTCTCTTATGATGGTTTTATGTAGGTAGTGTCAGGCATTATGAGGTCATGGATATCAAGGCCAATTTTTTGTCTGGAGGGAGCACGTTGTAAGGAGTCCAACCCTTCCTTTGGCTCTTACATTGGTTCCACCACCTCTTCCACATTAGACCCTGAGCCTTGGAAGTTGTGATTGAGATCTTACTCGGTACTCTAGTTACTTCTTTCCAGCACCATGATACCTTCTGAGTTGTCCCAAGGTCACTGCCATCTGTAAAGAGAAGATTCTCTACCCAAAGTGAGAGTAGCATTAATATAAGAGTATGAATATTAAGAGAAGTACTTACTGGGCAGTTTGATAAGCATAGTATATACCCTAATCCAGACATCAGCAGATGTTACAACCCAAGGACTCATGACTACTCCTGTTTTAAGTTTTCAGTATCAGGGATGTATTCCCTCCCTTGGAGCGGGCCTCCAGTCCAATTGGAAGACAGCTGGTTTCCACCATGACAGATGTGCCACTATTGCACCCGTTGGCTCATTTGGCCTGGCTGGCCAATTATAAGGCTTGCAGTGTCCACTGTTGAGTATCTTCAATAGGGGTGTATCTTTCTCCAACTGAACTGCATGTAGAATTGCTTCTTCCAGCTTTCTATCAGCTGGTCTACATGGAAGAGGTTATCAGCTCAGTTCCAACAGGATTTCTCAGTAACCTTGCAGCCCAAGTATGTGGAGTCTTCAGCAGTAAGGTCTTACCATCTATTCCTGGTGGGAAACCAAGGGCCTTGGCAATGGTCTATAATGTTTTGGGGGCATCAGGGGCCTCCCTGGCCAACAACTCACTTGAAGGTATCCCATCCCTGGCACTGAAAATTTTCTAGCCACAATCCACAGCTCCGGAGTGTTCCATTGTCCAAAACTGAAGGATTCCATTTGATTTATTTATATCCTCTCAGATTTTGATTAGCCCTCCCTCCACCTTTACTTTACTCAAAATCCTCACCTGACCTCAATTTGGACCTGTTCACCCCCATTAATCTATTCTTCTATGTACATATATACAATACCAACCTATTAAGTTCCCTCCTCCCTTCCCTTTTCTTCCCTTCATATCTCATTTTTAGCTACTGAGTTTTTTTCCTTCTCACACAGAAGCCCAATCATCTGTAGCTGGGATCCACATATGAGGGAGAACATGTGGCACTTGGCTTTCTGTGCCTGGGTTACCTCACTTAGTATAATCCTTTCCAGGTCCATCCATTTTTATGCAAATTTCATAACTTCATTTTTCTTTACTGCTGAGTAGAACTCCATTGTATAAATGTGCCATATCTTCATTATCCACTCATCAGATGAGGGACATCCAGGCTGGTTCCATTTCCCAGCTATTATAAATTGAGCAGCAATAAACAGGGTTGAGCATGTACTTCTAAGGAAATGAGATGAGTCTTTCGGATATATGCCTAGGAGTGCTATAGCTGGGTCATATGGTAGATCAATCTTTAGCTGTTTTAGGAACCTCCACACTGATTTCCACAATGGCTGGACCAGATTGCATTCCCACCAGCAGCATAGAAGGGTTCCTCTTTTTCCACATCCCTGCCAACATTTATGATCATTTGTTTTCATGATGGTAGCCAATCTGACAGGAGTGAGATGGAATCTCAATGTAGTTTTAATCTGCATTTCCCTAATGACTAGGGATGTAGAACATTTTTATATGCTTATATTCTACCCATATTTCTTCCTTTGAAAACTCTCTAGCTCCATAGCCCATATTTTAATTGGCTTGTTTGATTTCTTATTATTTAACTTTTGAGTTCTTTGCATATCCTAGATATTAATCCTCTATCAGATATATAGCTGGCAAAGATTTTTTCCCATTCTGTAGGTTGCCTCTTTGCTTTATTCACAGTGTCCTTTGCAGTACAAAATCTTTGTAATTTCATGAGGTCTCAGTGATTAATCTGTGTTTTCTTAAAATATATTTTATGTATTTGAAAGAGAAAGAGGGAGAGAGAGAATTGGCACGCCAGGACCTCCAGTCACTGCAAACGAACTCCTGATGCGTGTGCACCCTTGTGCATCTGGCTTACATGGGTTCTGGGGAATCAAACCTGGGTCCTTAGGCTTTGTAGACAAACACCTTAACCATTAAGCCATCCCTCCAGGCCTAATCTGTGATTTTATTGCCTGAGCAATTGGGGTTGTATTCAGAAAGTCTTTACCAAGACCAATATGTTTAAGGGTTTCCCCTACTTTATCCTCTCATAGTTTCAGAGTTTCAGGTCTGATGTTAAGGTCTTTAATCCATTTGGACTTAATTCTTGTGCATGGAGAGAGAAAAGAATCTATTTTCATCTTTCTTCAGATACATATCCAATTTTTCCAACACCATTTGCTGATCTCCAGAATCTTGAATGTACTCAGGACACACACACAGGAAAATCTTCCCTAGTTGCCTTTGTAGCACAGATTGAAAATTAAAGCAAGATAAATGATACTATTTGTACTGATGAATTTGTAAGTTCTTAATAATACTTGCCAATAAAAACGCCCACATATGTTAGGAGTAGCCACAGCTGACAACTGAAGCTAGTCAAGCTTCCAAACTTCTTTTTACATAATATTTTGCTCCTCTTCCTACAAGCTTTTCTTGTTTTAACACCATGTCTTTGCATTCTACTGTCCCTAAATTATGAAAACATGATCAGACAAAGGAGTTAACAGAAGCATCATTCTTAAATATAACTAAAATGAAACATCTCTCCTGGTTAATTTCTAATCAGAAACAAAGGCCCTTTTAGTTAAAAAAAAAAAAACAAAAAACACCTTAATGATGACCATGAAACAGTAACTTAAAGGTAGTTATTTACTGCCCATAAAAAAGTGATCTGGCTTTTCTCTATTAAGGTGAATAGTTTGCTCATGCAGGAGAGCTTAAAGTCTCTACATATTTTAAAATGTGTAGATGTGCAAACTGATTGGGTTGTGGAAATAGGATGATTCTCACTCCTGTGGTAAAGATCAGGATTTTTTTTTTCTCATTAGGACAGTCTCCTTCCTATAGGTCTTATGTATATAGAAGACAGGAAATCCATTTTTTTTTCCTTAGCTACAAATCTTTTATTTTTACTAGTATAGCCAATACAAGTTTATTGGACAATTTGATTACAGGTACTTGGAGTCAAATTGAGTTCTTAGTAGGTGAAGTAGGTACTTCTTTTTTTTTTTAATTTAATTTATTAGTTTTCTTTTCAGTAAATGCAGGCAGTTTGGTACCATTATTTAGGCTCATCTGTGATCTACCCCCTCCCATTAGACCCTCCTTGTTAATGAAAACGGGTCGTGCATTGTGGAGTTAGCCCCCAGTTATTGGTATGATAAATGTCTCTGTATATCATGACCCAACATGTGACTCTGACATTCTTTCTGCCCCCTCTTCTGCAAAATTTCCCTGAGCCATGTTGGGTTCATTTTTGGCCTGCTTCAGTGCTGAGGTGTTGGGGGCCTCTGAGGCTCTGGCTCTCTGATTGGGTAGGTGTTGATTTTTCTCTGCGTTGGTCTCCTTCCGCTTTGTGCTGGTATCCAGTTCACAGGAAAACATCACGCTTGCTTATTTCGCCAGTTGTCCTTAGTTTCAGTTGGGCCCCTTTTGAGGTATGTTGGGGCCGCTCTCTTCTTAGGATCTGCATCTGTCTGGAAAAGAGAAGCAGATTCTCCATCGGAGAGTAAGTTAGCACCTGGAAAATTGAGATAACACTTACTTTTTTGATAGACAGTATGACAGATCATTCTCAGCAAACTTACCCAATCACAGAAAAAAAATCAACACATAGTCTCACTCATCTGCAACACCTAACCTGAATCTGCCAAAGATGCCTACATACCCAGAAAGCACCTCATGGACTAGACAATAAGATGGATGGGAGGGCGGGGAGGGAATTGAAGGGTTGAAAACAGTAATTCGGACCCAAAAGGCAATGGTACCATAAAATTCTACTTCCTAAAAGACAGACCAAATGGCTGAACCTTCACTACACCCTTACAGGAAACACCTGAACCACAAGACACTGGAGAGGGTAGGATCAAGACTGACCTAAATCTCTTACATCTTCCCTCCCTCACTCTCCCCCTCTCCCCTCTATCTCTCTCCTCTCTAACTCTTGTATATTAGTTATGTTTTTCCTCAATTTCTTAGTGGACACTGACCTATAACCCCCACTTCCAGCTTGGGCCTACCATCCACAATGAGCTTTGATCAGAGAAACCTACAAGGTTTCCCAAAACAATGACAGACTTCTGTCAGAGTACTTGATGACCCACCAAAGGCCAGTGGTAAGACCCTATTTCTGAAGACTCCATACGCAGCTGACCCGTAAAATGGAAAGACATGGCTGGAAACCAGGAGAGAGTCAGTCCGCAGACAGTCAGCGTGTCTAGTGCCAGAAGGTGCTACATAGGCGACTGGGGGAAATGACCAAGATCTGTCCAAGCAACACATTGTTTAACCTAACTAGCAACAAATAACCAGATGTGATGCCCACATAAGTGCAATAGTGGTACACAGCCATGGTGAGGAACCAATTGCTCTTGATTTGGCTAACTGATCCACTGAGTGGTCTTAGACCCACAGCTGGAGCTGGGAAACAAGTCAGAACCATACCCATACAAAAGCCCACTCTACAATATCAAGCCACCATCAATCACGGGGTATACGAGGGCCTACACCTATCATACTGTCTATCAAGAAATCCATTTTTTTAACTTATGACGATGCTAAAGTATGTTTGGCTGTGCCTATACAGCATGGTCTGTTCATGGGAAACACAGTGTGAGAAATTGCTAGCCCCACACCTATAACTTATCCTAAAAACCTGTAATCCTAGCACTTGGGAGGTATGGGCAGTGGCCTCATGGCTTTTTAAACTAAAGGGCCAGGCTGACCAGGCCCTCCTGACCCAACCTCACCTAACCTCACCTAACCTCACCCATGGTTCCTCCTTTTCCCAGCCAGCCCCAGTCCACTATGATCCTTTCCTCCTTCTAACTTTGGCTTCTCCTCTCCCCAATCTTGGCCCCTTCTCTTGTGTCTTCCCTTCCTTTCCAATTGATGCCAGATTCCTTCCTACAAGCCCTTCTTCATCCTGGAGCTCCCAAGGTCAGGTCACTCTGGTCTCCACAGTGTGTCATCACTCTCTAAGTCCTGAAAATCCTCTGAGGTTTACCCTTATTTCTCTAGTAAAGATGGACAAGGAAACTTGTCTTCCCAGGGTCTCTGTTATGCTATTTCAGAGGTTCCAGGAACAGCAAGTGCTGCCCTTTCCTGGGAAAACTGTTTGCCAAATGCACTGAATTAACCTTTGTTTGGGATAAGGGCAAGGGGTTCTCTTTACAACTCATTGGTACCGGTTATGAAATTCAGTAAATAAACTTCATGTGCCTTCTGCTTGGCCCAAACCCTCCAGGATTTTGAGGCTGGTGACTAAACCCTTGACATGACATTACAGTAGGCTTACCAAGAAAGTAGTAAGATGAACCTATGTGTAATTTTAACTTTTTCTAGTAGACACATTAAAAAGTCCAAAAAAGCAGGTAAAATATTTTCAATATCTTTTGATGTTGGCTTAATTTATCAAATTCTACTTCAATATACAGAAATAATTCTTAATTAAATAGCTGACATTTCTTGGGTTGACTTTAAAGTCTGCAGGTATCTGTAACGTGTAGGGAAGATATCCATTCAGAATGTCAATATTTCTCTGTGAAGTTTTCCTAAGGTAATTTTGAGTACTTTTGTATTGACCTTTTAAATAAAATACTCATTTATTTGGGAGAGAGTATTTTATTTTATTCAGAATGGCTTGCAAAACATGTATCATAAGCTTGAACTTAGGGGTAAAATTTGGCCATCTAGGCTCCTAACAGATTTTGTTTTAAAGCAAAGTAGTTCTCTAACAATGCTAAAGTTAAAATAAAGGAAAATCACTTTAAGATATTTAATTCATCTATAGAATTATTTTCAGAAAACATTGGCAACGATGCTGTGACAGTAGTTGGTTATGTGACATGATTATGTAATGCTCACATGTACTCTAGAGTTTTTAACAGAAGGTAGACCAGTTTACTCTGAGGCACTATGAATGGCATATATGTTTCCTTAAATTTTTATCATGATTGTAACTGATGCTGTAAATGCATGTACACATTGTGATAGAATAAACTGCTACCAAATGTCACCACACAAGAGAAAAAAGGTGTATTAAGGTTCTATTTTAAGGAATTGCCACAGATAACCTAACCTTCAGAAAGCACAATTTTGACCAGTCAGCAGTACCAACTTTCTAACAAAACCTCTCCCAGTTTACAGGTTGTTACTGTTGGAGACTCAGATGATTGGCAGCATTTGTTAGCAGTAAAATGCATTTACATTAAGGAATGTACATTTTTTTTCAGGCAGAGTGCTATTGAACACTCGAGAAACAATGTAATACTTTCACATGTGCTAGGACACAAAAAAGTTCCTATAAATTGCAATACTGTGAAATTCATCTTTTTGTAGCTGGTCTAGGCACAGTATCACTGAGGTTTATTGTGAATATTATTTTTGAAGCAAGATCTTACTCAAGCCCAGGCTGAACTGGAACTCACAAAACCCCCCTACCTCAGCCTCCTTAGTTCTGGGATTATAGATCTGAGTCATTACACCCAGCTTAAGTATGTAGTTTGAAAAATAATTGTTAGGAAATAAGTAACCAGCTCTTAGACTCCATGTAAAATTACTAGGTTTGTAACAACCAAATGACACTAATGCAGAATCTTTACCTACAAATCGAGGTAATGGACTATTATCCAAAATAAGCAAAGAATTCTTGAAACTCGCCATTCACAAAATGAACACTGAAATTATAATATGGGTACAAAGTCTTAAGAGATTTCTTTAACCATACCAAGTAAACATAAGAAAATAGGCTTCACATTATATGTCATCAAGCAATTTCAAAATAAAACAATGACATGATGCTAAAATCCAGAAGACAGACAACATTGAATGCTGGCACAGAGGTAGCACATCAGGAATGCCCTGCCATGGCTGGTGGGAATGCAAAATAGTGCAGCCACTTTGAACGATGGTTTGGTGATTTCTTACAAAGTGAAAAATGCTTTAAAATATAAAATATAATGATGTATCGTGGTGTTGCATAAGGGAATTAAGATATTCTGACCACACAAAGACATGTACATGATGCTTTATCAGCTTTACTTAAACTATGAAATTTGAAGACAATGTTTATGCCCTTCAGTAGGTGAGTGGGATGCACTGGTGTACATCCAGACAATGGAATGTTAGTACATGGAAACAAATGAGCTTTCAACACATGAAAAAATGAGGAGGATAATAAAATGCACATTACTCAGTGATAGAAATCAGTGTGAAAAGGCTTTATATTGTGTGTGTGATTCCAACTCTAGGAATTCTATAAAAGGCAAGTTAGTGGAGACAATGACATGAGAACAAGAATATAGACCAATGGAATAGAATTGAGGACACAGACTTTGGGTCAAGAAACTATAGCTACTTGATATTTGACAAAGGCCCTAACAATACAGGCTGGAAAAAAGACAGCATCTTCAACAAATAGTGTTGGACAAACTGGATAAGCATATGCAATAAATGGAAAAATGATGTGGATGTCTTGGCATGTATAACAATCAAGTCCAAATGGATCAATGACCTCAACATACCATCAGAAGCTCAGCTACTTCTGGAAGAAAAGTTAGGAGGAATATTCCATGATCTAGGAATAGAAAGAGACTTCCTGAACAAATCCCCAGTAGCACAGGGTCTTGAACAATCACTCGACCAATGGGATCTTATGAAGCTGAAAGGTTTCTTCACAGACAAATATATAATGAGAAAAGACAATAGATTACCCACAGATTGGGAGAAAATATTTGCTAAATATCCAACTGATAGAGGCCTAATTTCTAGAATCTACAAAGTACTCAAAAACCTAAACAATAAAAAGTCAAACAACCCACTTACCAAATAGGGCAAGGAACTGGACAGGCAGTTCACAGAGGAAGAAATACAAATGGCAAACACACACCTAAGGAAATGTTCATCATCCATAATCATCAGGGAAATGCAAATTAAAACTACTATGAGATTCCACCTTAGCCCAGTAAGGATAACAAACATCAAAAAATCCAAAGAAAATAAATGTTGGCGAGGATGTGGAGAAATAGGAATCCTCATCCACTGTTGGTAGAAATGTAAGATGGTGCAACCACTTTGGAAAGAAATATGGAGGCTTCTTAAAAAAACTGGCTAGATGGTACAACCACTTTGGAAAGAAATATGGAGGCTTCTTAAAAAAACTGGCTATCGAGTTAGCAACAGACCCAGTTATTTCCTTATTGGGCATATACTCTAAAAATTCTATACCTCAGCTCACACAGATTTGCTCAACCATCTTTATGGCTGCTCAATTTGTAAAAGTCAAGAGCTGGAATCAACTCAGATGTCCATCAATATAAGAATGGATAACAAAGATGTGGTATATATACACAATAGAATTCTACACAGCAGTAAGGAAAAATGACATAATGAAATTTGAATAAAAATTGGTTGAGCCTGGAACAGCTTATTCTCAGTGAACTCACCCAGTCACATTAAGATAATTGCCACATAGTCTCACTCATCTACAGCTCCTGACCTGAATCTACCCAAGTTGCCAACATACCTACCAAGCATCTCAAGGACTGGAAAATAGGGAGGTTGGGGAGGGAGGGGAAGGTAAGTAAGGGGGGGGTGTACACAAAACTGGACCCAAAAGGTACATTAAAACTCTACATCCTAAAAGACAGAGCAAATGGATGAACCTCCACCAGGCCCTTAGAGGGAACACCAGATTCAAAAGGCCCTGGAGAGGGTATGAAAAAAAAAAAATCATTATCTCCTCCTATTTCTGCTTCTCTCTTTTCCCTCCCTCCCTCTTGTCTCTCATCCCTCTATCTATGTCTTTTATATCACTTTTCCAGTTCTTTCTTGTCTTCTTGGCCACTGACCTGTCAGTCCTGGTACCAGCAGGTGGTAATCATCCACAATGAGCTTTTGATCACTGAGACCAAAAGAAGACAGATTTATGTCAGAGTGCTTGAGGACCCACCATAGGTTAATTTTAAGGCCCTATTCCTGAAGACACCATACACTGTTGGTATGTAGCATGGAGCAACATGGCTGGAAGGGAATCAGTCCCCAGACTGTTAGTTAGCATGTCTAGTGCCAGAAAGTGCTACATGAGTGACTGGAGGATAAAGGCAATATCTGTCCAAGCAACACAAGGCTTATCTTTCTTAGCAGCAAACAACCTGGCGTGATGCTCATACAAGTGCAACAGTGGTGCATAGCTGTGGTGGGAAACCAACTGCTCTCCATTTAACTAACTGATGTGCTCAGTGGAACAGAACCCATAGCTGGAGCAGGGAAACAAGTTAGAACCATATCCAAAAATGAACCTGCTCTCCACTAAACTATCTCTAAAAAACAATGGTTAACACATCTACTTGGTGTTAACTTTACTCTCTGTTGGAGTATCTGCTTCTCTTTTTCAGATAGACATAGATCTTAAGGAGAGAACCACCCCATCATACCTCAAAAGGGCCACAGCTGAAACTAAGAATAATTAGGGAAACATGCAAGAATGCTGTTGTAGCAGACAGCTTTAAGTTTGCTGAGATGAACTTACTTACACAAGGCACAGTTATGGAGGAAGGGATATTTATTGAAGCTCACAGATCTAGGGGAAGTTCCATACTGGCTGAAGAAACTGGCCTGCCTTCACAGGACCAAGCAGAAAGACAGAAAAGCACAAACCAACAGCCACACAGTACAGCACACTTCAGGAACTCCTGCTAGGCACACTTTGCATATCTTTAGATTGAAATCTGAAACCCACCACCAAACCTTAAGATACACCCAGTGACACTGCCTCCAGCCAGGTGATGGCAGATACAAGCAACAAACAATAAAAAACCTGAATGTATTGGGGGCCATCTACTCAAGCCATCACATTCTACCCCTGGCCCACAATAGATTTATAACCATAACACATTGTAAATTGTACTGTTTAATTTCAATGGTCCCCACAGTCATGACCAATTTAAGATAGTAAGTCCTGTAAAATCAAACAAGTTAAGTATTCCAACATATAAAGGTACAGAGTAAACATTTTCAATTGTTATAATGCATAGCAAGGAGAGACAAAAACAATGCAAACTCAACCACCATCAAACAAACATCAAACTTCTTCAGTTCAAGTCCAATACAACCAAAGGCTGACAGTGTCCAGATTTTTCAATTCCGCTCCTCCAGCTGGGCAGAGTAGCCAGGGAACACTTCTATCTCAGGCCAACAGTGCACTCTATGGTAGAGCTTTCATAGTCCTGGTATATCCAAAACATCTTGTGGTCTTCATGCAAACCATGGTCCATCTTTCAAAGGCTCTTTCAGCCTATCAGGGCATCAGTCCCCGTCTCATGCCACATCTCAGCAGCAGCTCCTGGAACCGTGTGCAATTCATGACTGCTCCATGCATTTTTCATGCTTGTGAAACCAATACCAGCTGTGCAGGACACAGCCATATTCTTTTTTTTTTTTTTTTTTTATTTGAGAGCGACATACACAGAGAGAAAGACAGATAGAGGGAGAGAGAGAGAATGGGTGCACCAGGGCTTCCAGCCTCTGCAAACGAACTCCAGATGTGTGCGCCCCTTGTGCATCTGTCTAACCTGGGACCTGGGGAACCGAGCCTTGAACCGGGGTAACCCCCACTTCCAGCTTGGGCCTACCATCCACAATGAGCTTTTGATCAGAGAAACCTACAAGGTTTCCCAAAACAATGACAGACTTCTGTCAGAGTAGTTGATGACCTACCAACGGCCAGTGGTAAGAACCTATTGCTGAAGACTCCATACGCAGATGACATGTAAAATGGAATGACATGGCTGGAAGCTAGGAGAGAGTCAGTCCCCAGACAGTCAGCATGTCTAGTGCCAGAAGGTGCTACATAGGCGACTGGGGAAAATGACCAAGATCTGTCCAAGCAACACATTGTTTAACGTAATTAGGAACAAATAACCTGAGGTGATGCCCACACAAGTGCAATAGTGGTACACAGCCATGGTGAGGAATCAATTGCTCTTGATTTGGCTAACTGATCCACTCAGTGGTACTAGACCCATAGCTGGAGCTGGGAAACAAGTCAGAACCGCACCCAAACACCAGCCCACTCTACAATATCAAGCTACCATCAATCACGGGGTATAAGAGGGCCTAATCCTACCATACTGTCTATCAAAAAAGTAAGTCTTATCTCAATTTTCTTGGTGCTAAGTTACTTTCTGTTGGAGAATCTGCTTCTCTTTTCCAGATAGATGCAGATCCTAAGAAGATAGCTGCCCTAACATACCTCAAAAGGGGCCCAACTGAAACTAAGGACAACTGGTGAAATAAGCAAGGGTGATGTTTTCCTGTGAACCGGATACCAGCACAAAGGGGAAGGAGATCAACACAGAGAAAAATCAACTCCTACCAAATTAGAGAGCCAGATCCTCAGAGGCCCCCAACACCTCAGCACTGAAGCAGACCAAAAATCAACTCAACATGGCTCAGGGAAATTTTGCGGAAGAGGGGGCGGAAAGAATGTCAGAGTCACATGTTGGGTCATGATTTGCAGACATTTATCATAGCAATATCTGGGGGCTAACTCCACAATGCCCAACCCATTTTCATTAACAAGGAGGATCTAATGGGAGAGGGTAGATCACAGCTGAGCCAAATAATGGTACCAAACTGCCTGTATTTACTAAAAAGAAAACTAATAAATTATATTAAAAAAAAATAAGGCTGGTGGTATCACCATACCTGATTTTAACCTATACTACAGAGCCATAGTAAAAAAACAGCATGGTACTGGCACAAAAACAGACATGTAGATCAGTGGAACAGAAGACCCAGATGTAAGTCCAGGTAGCTATAGCCACCTGATTTTCGATAAAATGCCAAAAATACTCACTGGAGAAGAGAAAGCCTCTTCAGCAAATTGTGTTTTGAAAAGTGCATATATATCTGTAGTAGGATGGAAGTAGATTCTTCTCTCTCACCATGCACAAGAATTAAGTCCAAATGGATTAAAGATCTTAACATCAGACCTGAAACTCTGAAACTCCTAGAGGAATAAGTAGGGGAAACCCTTCAACATATTGGTCTTGGCAAAGACTTTGTGACTACAACCCCAATTGCTCAGGCAATAAAACCAGATTAATCAGTGGGACCTCATGAAATTACAAAGATTTTGTACTGCAAAGGACACAGTGAAAAAAGCAAAGTGGCAACCTACAGAATGGGAAAAAATCTTTGCCAGCTATATATCTGATAGAGGATTAATATCTAGGGTATACAAAGAACTCAAAAAGTTAAATAATAAGGAATCAAACAAGCCAAACAAAAAATGGGCTATGGAGCTAAATTGAGCATTCTCAAAGGAAGAAATATGAATGGCATATAAGCATCTAAAAAATAGTTCTATATCACTAGTCATCAGGGAAATGCAGATTAAAACTACATTGAGATTCCATTTCACTCCTGTCAGATTGGCCACCATCATGAACAGAAATGGTCATAAATGTTGGCAGGGATGTGGAAAAAGAGGAACCCTTCTACACTGCTGGTGGGAATGCAATCTGGTCCAGCCATTGTGGAAATCAGTGTGGAGGTTCCTAAAACAGGTAAAGATTGATCTACCATATGACCCAGCTATAGCACTCTTAGGCCTATATCCAAAGGAATCGTCCCATTTTCTTAGAAGTACATGCTCAACCCTGTTAATTGCTGCTCAATTTATAATAGCTGGGAAATGGAACCAGCCTAGATGTTCTTCAACTGATGAGTGGATAATGAAGATATGGCACATTAATACAATGGAGTTCTACTCAGCAGTAAAGAAAAATGAAGTTATGAAATTTGCAGAAAAATGGATGGATCTGGAAAGGATTATACTAAGTGAGGTAACCCAGGCCCAGAAAGCCAAGCGCAGCATGTTCGCTCTCATATGTGGATCTTAGCTACAGAATTCCAGGTCAGCTTGGGCAAGAACAAGACTCTATCTCAAATATATATCTCAAAATAATATCTATAAAAATATACACAAAATCAAAGGGGATATGAACAAGCTTCCAAATGAATCAAAAATAAAATGAAACAAGCAAGTGTATACAGATATAAAGGAGAGAAATCAACAAAGAGATAGAAATATTGAAAAAAAATAAAACTGGAGGTTTAGCAATGAGAAGTGCATTAGGCCAAATACCAAATGTAGTAGAAAACTGCACTAACAGAAGGGATCAAGTGGCAGACTGAATATCAGCGATGGATGATAAAGTAGATGAATTAGTGCCTTCAGAAGTTGACAAAGGTCAATAATAAGAATATATAAATACAACATATAGGTACATGGGAATCCATTAAGAAACCAAATTTTGGGCTGGAGGGATGGCCTAGAATTTAAGGTGTTTGCCTGCAAAGCCAAAGGACACAGGTTTTATTCCCCAGGACCTATGTTAGGCAGATGCACAAGAGGGCACACACATTTGAAGAACAGTTTGCAGTGTTTGGAGGCCCTGGTGCACCCATTCTCTCCCTCTCTCTCCCTCCCTCCCTCTCTCTCTCTTTCTCCCTCTTTCTCTGTCAAATAAATGAATAAATAAAAAAGATTTTTAAAAGAAACCAAATTTATGAATTATGGAGGTAGAAGGAAAACTTCAGATTGATGGTATAAATTATATACTAAATAGGATCATAGCAGAAAATTTCCTAAAACTAAAGCACTAAGATGAGCATTAAAAATCCAAAGGTATTTATATTTCAATTTCAGATAAGACAACCTGAACATACTCTTTGTATCATGTAGTTAAAGCATTAACTATAGAGAACAAAGAAAGCATTATATAAAAGTACCAAGTCACATATATTAGAACTAAAGCATATTTCTCAAACAGAAACTCTAAAAGTCAGGAGAGTGTGGCATAATGCATTACAAACTCTGGGAGATAACAACTGCCAATCCAGATTACTATATTCAGCAAAAATATTCATCATAATTGATGAAGAGATAAAACTTTCTCTGATCAACACGAACTAGAATTCATTACCATTAACCTAGAACAACAGAAATACTTGAAGGATTTCTATACAGTTAGAGATATTCCCATGAGGTCACAGAAAATAATAAACTTCACTAAAGCAATAGATAACAAACATTAAGAAAGAATCAAATACTATAAGAACATCAAGATGATGGGAAATGCACAGCTTTCAATAATTCTGAACGCTAATAATTTAAGTTCTCCAATCAAAGCACAAAGGTTAGGAAACTGAATTAAACACCATCTGTTTGTTGCCTCCAAGAAATATACCTCACTGTCAAAGACCAGTGCAGCCTTTAGGCAAAAAGATGGTAAAGGCATTGCAAACAAATGGAACCAGAAAATAAACATGTGTTGCTTTCCTACTGTGGAAAAGTAAACTTCAAATGAAAATTAGGTGGAAGGAATAAGGAAGGCCACTTCATATTGTTATAGGAATAATTCTTCAAAAAAGACATAACAATTTAAATATATATGCAGTTGAACATTGGCACAACTCATTTTTTAAAGCAAACACTACTGGGTGTAAAGGCATAGATTATCCCAACACAATAATAATGTGTCCAGTACTCCACACTTGCCAATAAACAGGTTATCTAGATAAAAAATAATGAATAAACATTAGAGATAAGTAGCACAGATAAAATGGACCCAATAGACATTGACAGAATATTCTAACCAAACACTGCTCAAAACACAATCTTTTCAGCAGAACATGACACTTGCTCTAAAACAGATTATAACATAGAACACAAAGCAAATCTCAACAAATACCAGAAAATTAAAACACTTTCTTACATTCTATCTGACCACAATGGTGGAAAAAAAACTATAAATCAGCAGCAGGAGAAATGAGAGAAAATGTACAAACTAATGGAAATTGAACAAAACTAGAAACAAATGAAAATAAAAAAAGAATATACCAAAATCTATGAAATGCAATGAAAGCAGTCCTAAAAGATAATTTATATCTAAAAGTCTGTATAGAATGCAATCTTCTATACAGAAAATGGCCTGGATGTCCATGACCTCACAGCACCTGGTACTACCTACATAAGACCCTGATAATAGGAGGAAAAGGCGATGACATTCAAATAAAAAAGAGACTAATTGAGAAGGAAAGGGGTATGATGGAGGGTGGATTCATATAGGGGAAAGTGGGGAGGGGAGGGAATTATCATGGTTTATTTTCTATAATTATGGAAGTTGTCAATTAAAAAGTTCAGAAGCCAGGCATGGTGGCGCATGCCTATAATCCTAGCACTCAGGAGACAGAGGTAGGAGCATTGCCATGAGTTCAAGGCCACCCTGAGACTCCTTAGTGAATTCCAGCTCAGCCTGCACTACACTGAGACCCTACCTCAAAAAAAAAAAAATACAAAAAAGTTAAAATAACAGACAAATACCTAGTAGGTAATGACACACAATATAGGTCCTTAGAAAATCAAGAACAAGACAAACCCAAAAAGAAAGGATGAAAAGAAATAATAAAGATCAAGGCATAAAATAATGAAATGGAAATCTTAAAAATAATAGAATGAATCAATAAAACAGAGTTAGTTCTTTGAAAAGATATACAGGATCAACAAATCATTAGCCAAACTAATCAAGAGTTAGAATATCCAAATTGATAAAATTAGAGATTAAAATTGAAACAGTACAATAGATATCAAAAAAACTCAGATCATTAGGACATACCTTAAAACATATATTCCAGGCTAGAGAGATGGCTCAGCAGTTAAAGGCCCTTGCTTGAAAAGCCAGATGGCCTGGGTTTGATTTCTCAGTACCCTTGAAAAGCAAGATGCACAAAATGGAATATGCACCTGGAATTTTCTTGTAGTGACAAGAATTCTTGGCATACCCATTCTTATTCTTTCTTTCCTTCCTTCCCTGTTTTCCTCCCTTCCTCTCTCTTTTGCTTTCTTTCACTGCCACTTTTTCTCTCACACTCCTTTCCTGCTTGCAAATAAATAAATAAAATATAAAAGCATATATTACAATAAGTTGGAAATTAAGAAATAGATTTATTTCTAGATGTATTTGACCTATCAAAATTAAGCCCAGAGGATATAAACCACTTGAGAAGATCTATAATAAGAAAAGAGATTGATATAGAAATAGTGTTGTTCCAACTTAACAACCCTCTGCCTGGGTAGATTCCATCACCTTTAAAGAACAGCAATTCTCTTCAAACTATGTCATTAAATATAAAAAGGGAAGTAACTCTACTGAGCCGCACTTTTGAAGCCAATGTTACACTGAGAGCAAAACTGGACAAAGAGTCAACAAAAAAGAAAATTATGGCTGAAGAGATAGGTCAATAGTTAAATATGCTTGTTTGCAAAGCCTGAAGGCCTAGGTTCAATTTCCCAGGAATCATGGAGAATTCAGACACACAACATAGTGTATACATTTGGATTTTTTTTGCCAATTTTTTCTCTCTCTCTTTCTCAAATGAAAAAAATAAAATAAAATGCCCCCCCCCAAAAAGAAAAGGCTAATCTTCCTGATGAATATAGAAGTAAAAATTCTTACTATGACACTTGCAAACCAGGAATGGGGAGATGGCTCAGTGCTCACTTGCAATCTCTAGGGGCAAGTTGTTTAACTAGCCTAAGAGACTTGGCCAATTCTTGGTTCAAGTGAATCAGCCTGCCTCCATAAATAGAGTGGAGAGTAAATGAAGAAGGTTCCCACCATCAGTCTCTGTGCCCATATGCCTATGCTCATATGTGCACACGCACCCACGTCAACGCTGACAAACACACACCCTCTCTTGTATATGAACACACACACAAACACACACCACACACACTCCACATACACACACAAAAAGAAATCTTACAAACAAAATTCAAGAACATATCAAAATGCCTCTCACCATGCTTGTTGGCTTCATTTTGCATGTAGCAATGACAACATACACAAACCAATGAATAAAAAGAAATCACAGAAATAGACTCAAGGACAGCATTCATATCACATCAACAGATGCAAAAAGATCTCTGGCAAAATCCAATATCCTTTCATGATAAAAGCTTTGAAGAACTAGGAGTAGAAGGAATATGCCTGAACACAATAAAGGCTATCTACAACAAACCCACACCTATATTATATTGAATGTGGGCACATTCAAACCACTAAAAATCAGGACCAAAAAAAGAATATCCATTTTTCTCCACTGGTGTTATATAGTGCTGGAAGTCTTAGCTAGAACAAGACAAGAGAAATAAAGCAAAAGGATACAAATAAGAAAGGAAGAAATGAAAATTCCCTTATTTACAGATGATATGATGCTATATGTAAGAAATCCTAAAGACTCCACCAGAAAACTCTAGAACTGACCAACACTTTCAGTAAAGTAGTGGTATACAGGAGTCAGTAGGCTGTGTATATGCCAAAAATTACTATGCTGAGAGAGAAATCAGGATAACTCCATTTGCAACAACCTCAATCAATCAATAAATGAAATATCTTGTAACTAAGGAAGTGAAAGACCTCTACAATGAAAATTTTCCAATTTTGAAGAAACAAATTGAAGAAGACATTAAATATGGAAAGATCTGCCATGTGTATGTATCGGCAGAATTAATACTATGACAATGGCTATAGTACCACAAGCAATCCACCTCAAAATTCTAATGAGATTCAAAAAACATAAAAGAAATCCAATAATTCATATGGAAACACAACAGTCTCCACATAGCCAAAGTGATCCTAACAAAAAAGAATGATGCTGGGGTTATCACAATACCTGATTAGAAGTTATAATGCCAGGCAACACAACCGAAACAAGCATGATACTGACACCTAAATAGAAACGTAGATCAATGGAATAGAGCAAAACACCCAAATATAAATCCATGCAGTTATAGAACCCTAAGTTTTGGCAAAGATATCAGAAACATCTTTTAGAAGAAAGATAGCCTCTTCAACAAATGGTACAATAAAAACTGAATATCCATGTGTAGAAGAATAAAACTAGGTCTCTCTCTCTCTCCCTCATTCTCTCCAAACAAAAATCAAGTTTAAATGGATCAAGTACCTCAGTGTAAAACCTGAAACTGTGAAATGGCCAGAGCAAAAACAAGGGGAATGCTCCAAGTCATAAGCATAGACAAGGACTTTCTGATTAGGATGCAAGTCATTAGGAAATATTGCCAAGAATTGACAAATGGAATATGTAGAATTAGAAAAGCTAAATAGTAAAGAAAGCCATTGCTAATTATATATATGACAGAAAATTAAAATCTAGAATATATAAAGCATATGAAATAAAGTAAGTGCCGTGAAATTAGGCAACCCTTGAGCTGGGCATGGGTGTGCACACTTTAATCCCAACACTCAGGAGGCAGAGGTAGGAGGATCGTTTTGAGTTCAAGGCTACCCTGAGACTACATAGCAAATTCTTGCTCAACCTGAGCTAGAGTGAGTCCCTGCTTTGAAAATCAAAAACAAAATCAAAAAGAGAGGGAGAGAGAGAAGAGAGAGAAAGAGAGAGAGAGAAAAAAATTAAGCAATCCAATCAATCCATGGGTCAGTGAAATAGTTCTCAAAAAGGTGAAGAAGAAATGACAAATAATGATAAGAAAAAAATGTTTAACACTATTAGCCTTCAGGGAAATAAAAGTTTAAATTACAGTTAGATTCCATCTGGCCCTAGTCAGAATGGCAGTCATTAAGGGAACAAATGCTGGTGAGGTTGTGGACAAAAGGGAAACCCCCTCCTCCACCGACTGCTGGTAGGAATACAAATTAGTGCAGTCACTATGGAAATAAGTATGGAGGTTCCTCAAAGAACCAAAAATAGACCTATACATAGCCCAGAAAAACCACTTAAATGACTTTAAATTGACATATCACAGGAGATAATTGCACCCCCATGTTGATTGCAACACAATTCACAATTCATAATGTAACAGCAATGGAATCAACACAGGTGCTCATCCACAGAGGAATGACTAAAGAAAAGTGTTTTATATGCAATGGAATTTTATTCTTCCATGAATAAGAAATGGAATTGGGGCCGGGGAATGGCTCAGTGGGTAATAGTGCTTGCAGCATGCACGTGAGGGATTGAAAGGGCCTGACCCTCTCCTGAGTTCCATTTCTAGTATCTAAATTAAAAGCTGAGAATGGCTGGCATTCCTATAACTCCAGTCCTGTGAGGAAGCAAGGCAAGAGAATGGCTGAGGCTCATTGGTCAGCCACTATGACCAAAAATTAAAAAATAAAATAAATTAAAATTAAAAAATAAAATAAAAAATTTCAGTGACACTCTCTCAAGAAAACAATGTGAGAAGTCCCCTGTCGCCTGACAGAGTGAACCTGTCTGCACACACATGAGCATGCACCATAACACAGCACACACACAAACACATATGCAAGCAAAAATGAATGAAATTATATCATTTTTAGGAAACTAGAGATTATCATATTAAGCAAATTAAGTCAGACTTAGAAAGACAAATATCAGAACCAGAGGGATGGCTCAGTGCATAAGGAGCTGGTAGTCCAAGCATGAGGGCAAGAGACTGGAATTCCAGCTCCCATGTAAATTCTGGGTGGGCATGGCGGTCTACCTATAATCCCTGTGTGCTCAGGAAGCAAAGACAGGAGATCCCCAGGGCAAGCTAAGCAGCTAAACTAGCAGAGGTAACAGGCTCTAGGTTCAAGCAAGAGACTGTCCCAATAAATAAGGTGGGTGCTATCAAGGAAGACACCCAACTTCAACCTCTGGCCTCCATACAAATGTGTACCCATTACCCCCCACATATCTGCCCACATGTATATGGAAACTCAAACACACAAACATATCATGGACATGTAGGAAAAGGACAAATTTCACATTTTCTTTCATTTTCAAACCCTAGATACTGGATAGATACATAAAATCATCATCTACATACTTACTCATGACATGAAAGTAGAAGTGAGTCTCTCTAGGGTATGAAGAAGATGGAAGGAATGCAGAGGGGACAAAAGGGGAAGATAAGGAATTGGAAGGAACATGGTGAAAATAATTATATACTTGTATGAAGCTGTCCTTATATGACCCAGCAATGATTGACAGTGAAGATCTACCAATAACAAAAGAACAGTGTTGGACTGGGAATATGGCTCAGTAGATAAAACACTTGTCATGCAAACTTAAGTAACCTGGTTTATATCCCCAGACTCCATGTAAAACCTGGAAGCCATGGAACGCTTCTGTTACCCCAGGATGCCAACAGTAAGGTGGGAGGCAGAGACAAGAGAATTTCCTCGAAACTCAAAGAACCAGTGCATCAGGAAGAATGGTGAGGTTGAGAAACTCTGTCTCAAATGTGGTGGAAGTTAAGCCCAACCCCAGAAAGGTGTCCTTGCACCTTCACACATGTGCTGTGACACATGCATACACACACACACACACACACACACACACACACACACACACACACCACAAAACAAGTAATTAAAAAGAAAAAAATAGAAAAAGAAAAAAGGAAATAACAACCTAAACATGATTCAAATGATGACTGAATTAATGGGATATAGAATGTCCATAAAATAAAATATTATTTGGTAATTAAAAATTATGTACAGAGCTATTGTGAGTATGGTTCTGTACCACCACAGTAATGCAAACATTGGAACAAAAGTAGCATGAAATTTCAGGTTTCCTAATAAATACAAAAGTGATGTTAGAACCCTCCTACAATTGTACAACAATATGTCTGGGAAACCATTTTCAAACCTTAACTAAAAATACTTTATTGCTAGAAACTGTGCACTCTCATGTCATTGTTCAGGAGCCCACACCTTTGTGCTGGTACAGGTTTCACCAGGTGTTGCTGACTGCTCAGGGTAATGGTTGCTGAAGGTCGGGGTGTCTGCGGTGACCTCCTAAAACAAGACAGCATGAAGCTTCCCCTACTGACTGACTCTTCCCTTCACAGAGGATCTCTCAGCAATGAAAGGTTGTTTGATGCTTCTCATCCACAGAGGAACTTCTCTACAAACCAGTCAGTCCTCTGTAACCCTCCTCTGTTTCACCAGCCTGTGCGATGCTCTAGATCCCTGATGTCACCTCAACAGTGCACATGACACCTTCCCCAGCAGCAGCTCCATCTCAAGAGACCATTCCTCTCTTGTCCAGATGCACTGCCACGTCCAAGGTCTTATCATGATGGCTTTGTGTTCTTTGGCTAAGATCACAGGTCCTATCTGTTCTTTTCAGTTTAATGTCTGATGCAGCCTCTATGTAGGAATTAGACACTCTTACCAATCTGTCCAGTGATAGGAATTTTAAATCTTAGCTGATTCTTGCTTGTTTTGTAAACCAAATTTTTTTTTTTGTCATGGGTGATGGCATTTTAACTTGGACACTGAAAATATAATGTTATTTGAAGTCTCAGAAATGATTAAAATGTCACTTTTAGTTTTTCCACTTGACAGATGAAAATGTATTCCTAATATTTTGGATAGATGGCCCTTCATGTTTCTTTTCATTAATCACATTGTATATCATTTCCTTTTTTGTTCACTGTAGTTTATATTTTGAGTATTAAGATCAAGCTTTCTGGGGGAAGACTTAGGTCTTACCAGCTGAAGTTTTCAGTATAAAAAACCTCTTTATTCTCATGTCTAAAACCAAGTTAGGCAGGAATGATGGTGCATGCCTGCAGAACTTGGGGGGCAGAGGCAGGAGGAAAAAGAGTTCAAGGCCAGCATGGATTACATAAGACCATCTGTCTAATTTAAACTGTCAATTTTCCTGCCTCTCCCTCCCAATGTTGGAATTATAGGTGAATAGATTTTACATACATGGGGCTGGAGAATGTCTTAGAAATTAAGGGAAGTTGCTTACAAAGCAAGTTTGACTCCCTAGCACCTCTGTAAATGGATGTCAAGTGGTGCATGCACCTGAAGCTCATTTGCAGTAGCAAGAGGCCCTAGTGCATCCATATTCACATTAATGAACTAGCTAACTAATTAATTAACTTGTATCATCTAGAACATTTAAGTATCTGCGAATGCTGGATATACTCTTTCACCCTTCAGATTTATTCTTTAAAAAACATATTTATTTGGAAGAGGGAATGAGTATGAGCCAACCAGGGCCTTCTATCACTGCAAACAAGTTACAGTCATATGCACTACTTTGTGCATCTGGATTTACATTGGGTACTGGGTAATCAAACCTAGCCAGTCAAGCTTTGCAAGCAAGTGCCCTTAACCACAAAGCTATCTTTCTAGCCTTTACCTTCATTCACAAGACAAGATCCAGGATGGTGTGTGGCTAGGTGAGCTCTATGGACGGTGGTGTGATAGAGGCAGACTAGCTCTGTACACTGAGGATGGCTTCTCTGGAAGTGGGAGTACAGTTCTAATCCATCAGGTTGCTAAAGTGGTGATGTCCCTCCCAACTGTATCTCCTGGTATTTCTCTGAGAGCCTGGGTGCCTCTGCCCAGGTTTTGCCTTTAACAATTTTACCTGCACTTCCCTGAGAGGTTTTCCATCAGGCTACAGCATCCAGAGGCTAAAACAGCCACTGTAATGTTTTGTTTTGTTTTTTTTTTTGAGAATAATAAAATGCAAATATCCTTCAAAAATTGATTTTTTTTTTGTTTTTTGTTTTTTGAGGTAGGGTCTCACTCTAGGCTGACCTGTAATTCACCCTGTCATTTTTCTAAATAAGAAGTATATTTTACACTGACATTTTAGTATTTAGTTTTAAAGGTTCACAATAAGAGTACCCCTAATAGATACAAAATATTTCTTGCGAAACATTAGTTAAGGCTAATTTTACATAATTTTCAATCCAACCTACTGACTACAAAAAGATGTTTATTTTTCTATAAATATTTACATTTCATGTTCTTGTGAATGACTTGTACCTACAAAAGTCTTTTCATTTGGAAGATTTTTTTTTCTCATATTTGAAGTATTCATAAGTGAGAGCAGCATTTAAATGACAAACTTCCATAACTCTAACCAAAAAATATGTAACAATAAAATATTTTCAAATGTTCACATTCATAATGCTTCCCTCTTACTGTTTTCTTTTTATAAAACCTCTTCTTTCTTCATTATTGCCAGAGCAGTACATTATCCTGAGAGATTCAACATTTACATACTTTATGTTTTCTAGGGAGCACAGGGCTGAAAGGTAGACTATCTCATATATTTGAATCCCTAGTCCTCATTCTCCTCTTCTTCCTCCTGCTTCTTCTTCATCATCACATTTTTCAATACTTATTTTTATTTTTGGCAGGGAAGTTTGAGCCTAGGGCCTCCCAAGTGCTCATCATGTGCTCTTCCCTTGAGATATATTTCTTTATTTACTTATTACTTGTTTTTGAGAAAGAAAGACACTAAGTTAGCTAGGATGTTTCTCGCTGAGATTTGAATGCAAATGGCCTTGTAGACCCAGCTATTTTTTATTAACATTCAGCTTCCTACTTAAGTCTCCAGCAAGCAGATCTCCGCTGGAAGAGGCATGTCACTGGGGATGGATCTTGAGTCCAACCAAACTGGCTATATATACATATATAGCCAGTGAGCTCTGGCTGTTTATGTTTGTTGGTGTTGCCTTTTTCTGTGGATGCTAAATGAATCAGTTTCCCCACCATGATGAAGTTTCCCCTGCAATTTATAAGCCTGAAATAAACCCTTACCTCCCACAAGCTGCTTTTGGTCAGATGCTTGTCCCAGCAATAAGAAGGTAACTGCAATATCCCTGAACTCACTCAGTAGCCCAGGCTGTCTTTGAATGTAAAATCCTCCTGTTTCAGCCTCTGGCTAGCTTGGGTTACAAGCATGGCCCACCAAGACCAGCTTAGTGCTGGGGAGTTTGTAGGAAGACAGACTTCAAATGTCCGTATAGATATTTGTGAGCCACAGGAACTCCTGTTCCTCTCCCTAGTGCTATGGAGATGAAGCAGAGCTCCTGTAGATACCCTATCTGCATAGTTTATTTCCCTCTCTATCTATCTCAAGGTAGAAAGGAAAGAAAGGTTTAATGCATGAAAGATTGCTATTTTGAGTTAAGATTAGATTTAAAACAGTACTCTGAAGCTAAAATGCAGTCTGATATAATTATAGAAAGTAATGGGAAAACCACTGAATCATCTTTAATTTTAATCAAGGAGGGAAAACCTTTGTTAAGAACAAAATATGTACACAAAGCAGAATTTTGAAAGAAATAAAGGAATTTCCAATTAGCTACCAATAGCAGTCACCCTACTAAATAAAGTCAGGTCTCCAAACCAGAAATGTCATATCTCTATATAAAAAAAAATTAAATATATGCCTTGGGGCTGAAGAGATGGCTCAGTGGATCAAGCATTTATGACTTGCTAAGAATGAAGACCGGAATTCAAATCCTTCGAACATAGGCACAATAGCAGGACCATTTGTAATTCCATTAGCAAACCCTTCCCAGACTTTCTTATCATCAAAAGTGGGACTCTTAGCATTTGCCATAGCCAAAATCTAGGATTGTAATGTCAACATATCCAAAGAAGCATTATAAAAAAGATTAAATCTCTCTCTCTCTCTCTCTCTATCTCTATCTATCTATACATATATTTATTTTTAACCAATCATGTTTAGTTTCATTATATGGCACCCTGGTCACACATTAAATTACAATGACATCATAATCTATGAGACCACCATAGAACTTGTAATTTTTTTACCATAATAATGGAATCTTTGAATTGTTGCATTTTCTAATGTTTCTTTGTCAATGTGTATCTGTGTTTTCAAAGTATCAGTAAAATTTTTTTAGAAAAATTTTCTATTCAAAAATTAAAAGGGCTGGAGGGGTTGCTTAATAGTTAAGGCAGTTGCCTGCAAGGCAAAAGACACAGGTTTGATTCCCAAGGACCCATGTAAGCCAGGTGCACAAGGTGGTGCATGTATCTGGAGTTTGTTTGCAGTAGCTTGAAGCCCTGGTATGCTCATTCTCTCTCTATCCTCATTCTCTTTCTCAAATAAATACATAAAAATATTTTCAAAAATTAGAGTAATAAGAGGTTTATGCAATATATCTCTAAAAATAAGGGATAACTGTCCCCCATTTTATAATGAAGCTGTTGTTTTAGAATTATATTGTGCCTTTTCATAATAGCTTATACTGTGGAATTAAAGGAATACCTATTGTGTGGGTCATATTCCAGATATCATAGACATCTACAAAGGTTTTAGAGATATAAACCCTAAGTAAGCCTGATGGTTTTCTTGGGTACTTTAAGGAGTTTGTAACCTGATCAAGTACTTCAAGACCTAGTTTAATTATTTTACCTTGCACTTAGAAATAATTCTATTTGACAGAAGTGCATTTAGGTAATCAGAAGTAAGAGAGAGAATATAGATTAATATTACCCTTGTGCTGTTTGTTTTCCTCTTTATCCAGCACCCATCTGACAACCAATCTGATCAGTGAGGGGACATTGGGAAACAGAATTTAATTTAAATCTGGTTGGGTCTGAGACAGGGGAATTCTTCCCTGAACTCACAGTCAACTTGTAACATCTTTAGGTAGAACATCACAATCTACTAATTACAAGAACAACAACCACACAAAAAAAGTTGACAGAATAGAGAACCAAGTGTCTTAGCATATTAACTTTCAACCATAGTCTTTAAACATAAAAGCATCTGACCAGGAGAGACAGAAAATGGTCAGTTGAGTTTGTAAAATAGTTTTAAAAGAAGAGCATAATTTCTCACACTTAGAACATCTATCTGCTATTGTAGGAAGCATGAACAAGCACTTTTTGCTTTAAAGCCAAAAAACCCACAAGCCAGTTCTTTTTTTAACCATTTTTTCTTTATCAGTTATGTACATACTCAGTGTGTAAACAGCACATGTTGGTAACATACATCCCCTCCTCCCTGTCCTACCCTCTCTGAAGGGACCCTCCTCATTGGGGATGCCAGTTATCCCCATGGAGTAGCCATAAGTTATGGGGAAGAGGCAATGTCTCTGTGCATAATGTCCCAACTTGTGGCTCTAACAATCTTTCCACCCCCTCTTCCACAAATTTCCCTGAGCCATGTTGGCTTTGTTTTATGTCTACTTAAGCAATGAGGTCTTGTTAACCTATTAAATTCTCTCTAAACTAATAATGGTTATCCCATTTATCTGGTGCTAACTTCACTCTCTGTTGGAGAATATGATCCTCTTTTTCAGATGAATGCAGAACCTGGGGAGAGAAGCAGCCCACTGAACCTCACCAGAGGAAATGAGCAAGAGTGCTGCTATCTTGCTGAACCTGGTGTCAGCACAAAGGTGAAGGAGATAGACACAGAGAACACTCAACTCCCACCATACCAGAAGACAGTGCTTATTGGCTTGCAATCACCTTAAAATACATCTGTGCATCTCATTGTGTATTTAGTGCCTTGGATATGTTTGTTTAAGCTGGACTAGACATAAAATTAATGCTGATGTAGAAATCTATAGTAATTAATTTGACGATACCCACAACTGTTAGAATAGCTAGAGGTTAGGCAAGATAACAACATAAACTGATTGTTGAAAGTTTAACAGTATGTAGAATTCTATTGAAAGAATAAGACTGAAAGAACAAGTGAGACGGACCCGCAAGCTCACCACAAAGAAGTATTATAAGCAGCTGTGACCTAACTTTCCCAATGATATCATTACTTCTGACTGAGTTCCCAAAGCCTTTCTCAGTCACTCATGTAGTTTCTCAGTCTCCAAGCCAGCCATACAGTTTCTGAGATTTTTAACTATATAATTTCCAGAAGCAGGGAATTTCCCCCTTCTCATAGAGACATTTGTTCTGGTTTATGGAGGAAGAGGGAGGAACTGGAATCATCTTTTTGCTATCTTGGGTTAGAATATGGTCATCTACCAAGGGCTCTTTTTTATTATATACCCATTTATTATATATGTAGCCAAGGAAACTGATTATCTCCTGTAGTGCTTAGATCTCCCCTCTCAGAGACCATCCTAACAACCACTGGGGAAAGGGCGTTATGACCATTCTCTGAACTACTTTGTGCTGAACAAGTGTGATGTTAGGTCGCAGTGCTTAGCGTTCCTCTGGAGAGAGGGCTATCTAAGAGGACATTCTGGCCTGAGGGGTGTTGGAATGTTTCATTGTACTTTTCTGTACTGGGAGCTGTGCCTGAAACACACATAACAGAGTATTAGTAGCACTTTAGTAAAAGATTGAAATTCTCAAGGATGGTCTATAGCCATGTTAGGAGTGACAAGTGATCAGCTTCTGTAAGGTGTCCATGCACTGTCAGGCCATAGGATGCAATCCTGGGGACTCAGGTGGACAGAGTAAGACTGTTGCAGGACCATCTGAGCATGGATTCACTATAAATGAGAGGAAATGAAGTCCACATAACAGTTTAAGCACATGGTCTAAAAATCAACAAAATTATTATCAGATATGAAAGACATAATTCCTTTTTACCATAAAGCTCTAAATCTAGATTTATTTACCATGAAAAATACACCTAGGTCTATTTTTGGAACTGTTTACCAAATGGTACAGTGGTGTCTGACATGGTCTGAACCTATTTGTAAAGCAGATGAGGTATTAGCAAAATTACTACAGCAATTAACTTTGATAATGGTACAGATGTCTTTGAGCTATTTTGAGCAGCTCTTTCTAAAGTTATAGTCACACTGTTTTGCACAATGGCTACTTACTATTTGACCTTTGGAATCATGAAGGGGAATTTCCTTGCATGGTTGCCTGCAATTTTTAGTTCTTTCTATGTAAGGTTGTTATGAAGCACGTGGTCAGAGTAATTTTATTTGGTTTGTTTGTTTAAACTCATAAAACAGGAGGAGCTGGGTATTTAGTTGGGTCCCTGGGAACACAGAGTTGTTTAGTTGCTTCTGTCCTCCTCTGGAGCTAAAATTCTTTGGCTAAAGTCCCAACTATTTTGTCTCTCTTCAAAAAGTGTCATTAGAACCCAATAGTCAGGTAAAGGGAAACAGGCAGAGTTGTCACCTCCTGCAGAAGGAGGACTGTTTCTAGATGGTTTAGAACTTTCTTAGGATGCCTAGTTGGAATTCCTGAAGTAGTTAACAACCCCATCTCCATCCTTTTATAAATCCCAGACAAAAGAACTACTTGGTTTTATGAGGTCTAAACAGTCAGCCTAAAGGAATGGAGGTCCGTGGAGGCAGTGCAGCTGTGGGAGCAGGCACTGCATACCTTGTCTCTGTCACTATAGACAGTTTCACTTTTGTTTCATTTTCCCCTTATAATTATTCCTGAAATGGCTCAAGAACAGTTTTTATAAATGCCCATGTGAAAAATACAGTAACAGTCACTTTTTTTTTTTTTTTGTCTTTGTGCTTTGAAGATATTTCTCCTACTTGGTACCATGTTTCATTATCTAAAACAACCCCTTCAGAGAACCACAGACAAACAGTACCTACCCTACCCAGCACATGATGTTAGTGATCTTATGAAACCTGGGCATCCACCTGTTTTAATAAGAATTTTTAAAGGAAATAGAATGCTGATATGAAATAGCTTGGACCACTTGTTACCAAACCTTGAGAAATCCCCTTTGCAAACTGATCATGACCTTGGCAACTAAAAGGGTGAAAGGACTTACCAACAACATCTTTATCTGAGCATCAAGAGTTAAGTTCCCTGTTTAGGCACCATTTACCTCTGGCAGCATTGGTAAGAAAATAAAAAAAAAAAGAAATAGTTCCAGTTCACTGAAGACACATCATACTTTGAGCAGAAAGGCTGGCTGGGGAAAGGACATTATTGGGTAATACCCCAGCAAAGTGCTTTAATTAAGAGGCAAATAAGGAAATGATTAACAAGTTACATGTAAGAGGTATATTAAGATGAACACTTCTTTGTGTCTTATGTTAGTATTCATTGGGAATTTAGTAAGGACTTAAACAAGAGCATAAAAAAAAAGAAAAGAAAAGAAAAAGAGCATTATGATTGAAAAACAAGATCATTGTGTTCTAAATTTAGCAAACAGAAAACTGTGGGTTGTACAGGAAAAAATGTTGAGAAACTTTTGGAATTTAATATATTTAAATGTATCTCTGAACTAAATAGCTACAGTATTTTATTATTGTCATGATTTCCTAAGAAATAGAGTAAGCCAGATTTATATAGCCTATGAATTTTATTAGGTATTATAAGTCATCTAGAAAAGATTTAAAGTGGACAGACAGGTGTGAGTAGTTCACATGCAGATGCTCCACTATTTTACACAAGGAACTTGAGCATTCTAAGGGCATGGGCGTCCTGGGTCCAGTCCCTACGCAAGGCAACATATGACTGAATGTTGTTCAGCATGGTGCATGTGTTCCTACTCTGCCAGGTAATTCACGCTTAATATTTCTTCAATAATCATCCTTTACCACAACACCCCTGTGGTTTTGATCCCTTGGGTCTGAATACTAAGTTCTAGAAAACACTGTTCTGGGTGTCCAGTGATACCTTAGAGATCTGTGGCTGATTTCACCTGGGTTTCAGCCAAAGGTGCAATTCTGCTGCCATTTACCTTGTGATCATTGTCACAGACCACTCTATGGGCTTACCTCTAAGGACAGCTTAATGCTGCATACTTGAGCCCAAATTAAAAGCAGGTTCTTCTTTCACTTTGCCTCTTGCCTCCACCCCAGCTTCCAACTGCCTCATCTTTTTTTTTTTTTTCCAGTAAATAGAAATTTGTATGGACACATCTTATATGTTGTTACTATCATTTCGCTCTCCCTGCACCCACTCCACGGAGGGCCCTCCTTAGTGGGATTGCTGGTGCTCACCATGTAGTTGAGGGTTATGACCTATGACAGCAGCAGCCTGTCATTGTGTGGAGGGCTATGTCTTCACATAGTCCTTCCTACTATGCGGTCTTACATTCTTGCCACCCCCTCTTCACAAACTTTCCTGAGCCTTGGTGGGTGTGAATTCTGTTTTAGCTTTGAGTTCTCATCAGTTTCTGGATTTCTGCTTTGGTGCTTTGAATACATCAGTGTCTGTCTGCATCACCCTGACCCATGTAATCAGGCTTGCCATGGAGCAGCCCCCTTGCTCATATCACCAGCTGCTCTGTGGTTCCACCTGGACCCTGGCTGCTGTGCGACAGGTGGTTCTTCTCCTGCCAGGGAGGCAGCTATTCTTGTTTTGTTGGTAGATTATGGTTTGTTTTCCTCTCTTCTTGCTCTTTTCTGAAGAAAAACAGATTCTCCAGTGGAGAGCAATATCATCATTTAACCTTTCAAGGGGGTGAGCACTGTTAATTTACAGAGATTTTGATGGGTTTAGCCTCACTTTTGGACAAATGGGAGCTTCTCACTGGAGTCCATTATCTTCATCTCCATAGAGTTCTGACTTGGTTCCTAGTTCATTATGGATTCCTTTCCACTGAGTGGATCTCATAGCCAATCAAAGACCCATTGCTTGTCCATCTAGACTGTGTGCCACCATGGCACAAGTGTGTACATTTTGACAGCTTAGTTGTTTTCATATAGCAGTGTCCCCTGCTTGCTCATGACATTGTTGGCCATTTTTATCCAGCAGCTCATGTAGCACTTTTCAGCACTATATGGACTAACCATCCGGTTAATGGCTTCCTTTCTGATTCAGCTGGATCTCTCAATGTTCTGCATCAGCAGTGTCTGTTGTCTTTAACAATGGGGTCTTTTTCTTTACCTCAGGTGGGTAATCAAGTACTCTGACAGAAGCCTGCTTTGCTTTGGGGACCTCGTAGGTCTCTCCAATCAACAGCTCCATGTGGGTTATAACCAATTTCGGGTACTGGAAGTTATAAGCAAGAGCCAAATAATTTATGGTTGGCTTCATCCCACCCTATCAAGGGCCCTTATTAGCAGACAATCCCTCCAGGCTTCTATTGAGGGTTATATCTTTTAGTCTGCAATCCAGAACTAAGGTTTCTATCCTAGCAATTCATTCTGGCTTTTGTTTTACTTTTGTGTACATCTTCCCCTTCCCTCCTGTTCCCAGCACCCCAAACCCTTCCATCCCTCTTGTCTGTCCCTCTAGTTTTCTGTCAGGTATGCCTGAAACTAAAGCTGTTACAGCTTACGAACTGCAGGTGGAGTACATGCTTGCATGAGTTCGCTTAGTGTATGCCCATTTTGCTACAATTTTCATTATGTCATTTCTCCTTAGTGCTGAGTAGAATCCATTGCGCGCTTGTGCAACATCCTCATTATCCAGTCATCAAATGGTGGATATCTGGGTTGATTCCAGTTTTTAGCTAGTGTGAATTGAGCAACTATAAACATGGTTGCACATATATCTCTGCAGTACAGAGTAGAGCCTTTAGGGTAGATGCCCAGTAAAGAATGACTGGATCAATTGGTAGCTCAATTTTTATCTTTTCCAGGAGCTTCCATATTGATTTCCATAGTAGTTGTATAAGTTTGCACTCCCAGCAGCAGTGGATGAAGGTTCCTCTTTCCTGCATCTTTGCCAACATTTGTTGTCATTTGACTTTTTAATGATTGCCATGCTGACTGGAGTAAGGTGGAATCTCATAGTTGTTTTAATTTGCATTTCCCTGATGGTTAAGGATGTTTAACATTTTCTTAGGTGAGTATTGGCCTTTTGTATTTCTTTCTTTGAAAATTCCCTATTCGGTTCTATGCCCCATGTTTTTTTTAGAGATGAACTAGAATTTATTCTCTTCATTTGAGAAATATTTGTTACTTATTTTCAAAAAATTAGATATGGACATATTTAGTATGTAAACACATGTTGCTACCATCTTTTCCCTCCTCCCTGGAAGAGGCTTTCCTCTTTGGGGATGCAGATGAACACCCTGGGATTATGGGTCATGCATTATAGGTGGGTAGAGACAATGTCTCTGTGCAAAATGTCCCAATTTGTGGGTCTAACAATCTTTTGGCCCCTCTTCCAAAAAATTCCCTGAGCCATGCTGGGAGAATTTTAAGTGTACTTCAGTGATGGGCACTTAGGTGCCTCTGGATCTCTGGTTTGGTAGGTGTTGAGTGTCCTCAGTGTCTATCTCCATCAGCCTTGTGCTTATAACAGATTCACTAGGAAAGCCGCATTCTTGCTCATCTCCCCAGTTCTTCTGTAGTTTCAGCTGAGGGTGGAGTGGAGTGCACTGGGTCATTGATCTCCTCAGGTCCAGCTCCCATTCCAGACTGCTGCGTCACCCACACAATGTCTGTGCAGAGAACACACTCAATTTCATTTTCTATATTCAGTCATTTGTTCATTAAAAACTTTGCTAATACAATAATTTCGCTGTTGTAAATAGTACCAAAATAAACAATGGTGCAGTTATCTGTGATATATCAAGGTAGAATCCTTCAGGAGGAGTATAGATGAGTCTTTGATATTTTGATTTTTTTATTTTATTTTCAAGAGAGCAAGAGAGAGACAGACAGGGGGAGAGAGAGAGAATTATCACACCAGGGACTCAACCAGTCCAATTGAACTGCAGATGCTTGTGCCAGAGGGCATGTGTGGCCTTGCGCTTGCCTCACCTTTGTGCATCTGGCTTATGTGAGATGTGGAGAGTTTAAAATGGGCCAGCGACCCAGGAATCAGCTACATGGGGCAGAAGTGTGGGCTCCGGCTCTGGTACAATGGGAAAGTGCAAGAGTGGGTGGCATAAGTGGCATGGGTGGATTTGAATTGCAGGCAGAAGCTTCAGCACTTGGGAATCTGCTGGGTGAACAGGGACTGGCTGGGGAGGCTAGTGTCAGCCCTGACTATGGCATGGTGGGGACACGAGTCTGGTGATCCTGTCCCTGGAATGGGTGGGGGAGTGGCGAGGAAGTGCAGTGCAGGTATCCAGGAGGGCAGGAATGGGTGACAGATAAAAGCAGGGCCTAGGGTCATAGATGAGCCCTACGTGCCAGGGCCAGCGGTGCTGGCATGGCTGCATGGGCCTTGCTGCTTACCTCCTCCTGTACTGTGTCCACATGCTCAGTGGGTTGGTTCCCTCTTGTACTGTGTGGGGTGTAGAGAAAGGACAATCTCTTGACTGCCTGCCCTACCTGCCTGAGCTCAGCTGGCTGTGCTGAAAACCAGTCCACTCCAGTGGCGCTAGCTGTGCCTGGGAACATATAGGAACCAGGAATTGGCAGATTCCTGAGTATGCACTCCAGTGCCCACCCCCAGGGGAGATCCTTTAAGACCTACTTGTACTGGAGTGTCTCTCTTCCCCCAATTCTTGTCTAATTTAGTTCCCAGAATTCTAGCTTGGTTGTGGGTCCACCTTCTTGACCAGAAGTTATCTCTTTTTGTGCAGTCACCAAGATTAGAAAGTTGACTCTGAGACAGGTACAATGGCAGAGCCAGTGTTCTGAGATAGTTGTAGCAAGAGGATGACTTGATCTCCTGAGTTTGAGAACAACTTGGGTACTATCACAGGACCACAGCACAAAATATCAAAAAAGAAAAATCCAAGAAAGGAATACTCTCCCCCATCTGATTACTTACTAAAGGAGCTCTTTTTCTTCCAGTACTGAAAACTCCTGTATTTAATCTTTCCTCCTTCAGTGATAGCAGTTAATATGTACTGCCCACAGTTCATTGAGCACCATTGACCGGTTATCTGGGGAAACCATTCTTATCAATTGCACCATAAACTTCTTGGAATAAAAGGGTGCCTCTGACTCTCGTGTCCTATTTCACGCCATTTTGCACACTTTCACAGTGGGTTGGTGAGGCAGGTGTTGATCAAGCTCAGCAACATTGGCCACAAAAAATATTTGACTTCCCCTTGGAGAATGAGCCAACACTTCTGTTGTTTTGCAATTCCTTGTAGAGTGCCATAGATATCTCTGTCAACAACCTCCTTGCACAAATACAGCAGAAAACAGACGCTTCTCTAAGGGCAGAGGCTGACACCTGATGTGATACACAAACAACCTGTCCCCCCCCACTTCCCGCCCCTGCCCTCCCCGCCCTCAGTGCTAGGCTGGGCAGGTACAGGCTTGAACTTACTTCTTCAAAATTATGTGTGACTATGCAGGCTTCAACTTGCCCAGTCATGCTGCTAATAAGAAACAGAAGCAAATGTCAAAGCCACAGTTCCTTGACCCCAATGTCTTTGCCTCTGAGCTTCTTTATTGTGTCCTGTGTCTTAAGTTGATCTGGGACAATTCTTTCCCATCTTTTACCCTGTACCTCTGATTTTATTTATTTATTTATTTATATTTCAAAAAGAGAAAGAGGCAGATAGACAGAGAGAGAGAAAGAGAGAGAGAAAGAGAGAGAGAGAGAGAGAGAGAGAGAGAGAGAGAGAGAGAGAGAGAGAAAATGAGAGAGAAAATGGGTGTGCCAGGGTCCAGAGCCTTCAGCCACTGCAAATAACTCCAAATGCACTACCTTGTGCATCTGGCTTTTGTGGATCCTGTGGAATCAAACCTGGGTCCTTTGGCTTTGCAGGCAAGCACCTTAACCACTAAACCATCCCTCCAGACTTTTTTTTTTTTTAATTTTAGAGAGAGTGAGAGAGACAGAGAGAATTGGCACCTCAACCAGTGAAATCAATCTCCAGACACTTGTGCCACCTAGTTGGCATGTGTGACCTAGCACATGCCTCACATTTGTATTTCTGGCTTACATGGGATCTGGAGAGTTAAACATGCACCTTAACCTCTCAGCCATCCCTCTAGCCCTGTACCTCTGCTTTGTGCGATTCTTCCTCATCGTGTGATTCTGCCTCATTGTTCGTGAGCATGAGTCCTATCTGATTTGTCCCGAAGATGAAATATTCTAATTGTTTAGAAGGTTGGTGTAAGTCAAGTCGTCTCCATGGTGCTCACAGATGGGCGTCATTCAGACAAGTAGACACAGAGGACTTATGTGTGATCTTTCTGGAAAAGGAGAAATAATAGCCATAGAAACAACTAGCAATTAGGGAGAACTGCCTGGATCTTGTCAAGAATTCAAGATTTGAGGGCTGGGGAGATGGCTCAGCAGTGAAAAGTGCTTGCTTGAAAAGCATGCAGACCTAGGTTCGATTCCCCAAAACTTATATCAAGCCAGATGCACAAAGTGGCACATATGCCTGGAGTTCATTTGCAGTGGCAAAAGACCCTGGCATACCCATTCTCTCGCTCTGTCTCAAATAAATACATAAATAAAATTAAAACAAACAAAAATAATTCAATCTTTGAGTTAACTGTGTAGCTGTTGAGCTGCTAGTAGCTGGGCATGTTGAATCAAAGATATGGCCATAGAGTACTGTTCTTCTGCATAAAAATGACCATGTCAGAATGAAAGGAAACTTTGCAGTCTGCTGTGTATAGGGAATCTTGGAGAACAATGAGGTAGTGTCTGATGCTATTTAACATCCTCTCTGGATCACACTGAAATTTTAAAAAGCTTCAGAGCTGGAGGGATGCTTAGCGGTTAAGGCATTTGCCTGCAAAGCCAACGGACCCTGGTTCGCTTCCCCAGGACTCATGTTAGCCAGATGCACAAGGGGGTATATGTGTCTGTAGTTTGTTTGCAGTGGCTGGTGGTGGCCTTGGTGTGCCTATTCTCTTTCTCTATCCCTTTCTCTGTCCAATAAATAAATAAAATAAAATATTTTTTAAATGCTTCAGAAAGAGAGAAGGTGACATAGTGTTGGCAGTTTAAATAAACAAGCAGCAATTCAGATTACTGTGCAGACTTTTGAATGGATATGTTGACACCATTGAGAAACTGAAACTCTGAAGGAAAACATGCTAAAGGACCACCAGACTGGTAAATTACATAGATGTTATGTTGCTTAAGTCAAAGGGGAACTTTAGGTTATAAGATTTCTTGTAAATGCCCAGCTTTGGAGGAAGATGTTTGTTCTTGCAGGTCCAGTGGGTGGCACTCTCCTCACTCTTATGTGGAAGCCACAGTAATCAGCCACAGCTCTGTTGGCAGGGTCAACACAAGATGCTAGGTAGACTGATTTGTGCAGGAAGCTGCAGTTTCTTCCTCCTCACCTGGAACTACATGGGGCTGAGTGATGCCCTTGCTTGAATGAGGAGTTCATGTCGTGGTTACCAACGCTTTCCTTTAAAATGACTGGCAAAGCCTGACTCCACAAAGCTAGTGTCCTTTGCTCAGAAAACTCACTGCAGTGTTGACCTAACACATCTACTGACTTACACCCTGTTTCCAACAGGATCTAAAGTGAGCTTCAAAAATATATCCAGGTCAAGAAGGTAAAATATATTTTAAAATGTCATGTGGGAAAATTAAGATAAAGGTATAAAGTTAGTGCATAAAACACAGTGTCTATGCACTTTCCCTGAGGCAGAAGTAGATTAATCCAGATAAACTTGGCTAGGTGATTTTAAGAACGAATGTACAGTCTCTTAAATCCTAGATGTTGGTATTGTTTAATTCGATGATTCAGTTGTTAAATAAAGAAAATACAAAACTATTTTGATGGGACATGTCCTGAGATGAGAAAATGAGATGAGCAGTGTAAACTCATGTGTCCTCAAAGCACTTTACACTATTCAATAGGGCTTTTTATTCAACATGTGCATGTTTTATTGTAGTGAATATATATATATATATATATGTGTGTGTGTGTGTGTGTATGTGTATGTGTATGTATATATATATATACTTACACATACACATACACACACACACACACACATATATATATATACATACACATTTTTGTTGATAACTTCTATACTTACAGACAACAAACCATGGTATTTCCCTCCCCTGCCCCACTTTACCCTTCATAACTCTGCTCTCCATTAGTCTCTCTTTTAATTTGATATTATCATATTTTTCTCTTATTATGAGGGTCTTGTATAGGTATTGATAAGTACTGTAAGGTCTTGGATATTGAGGCCAATTTCTGTTTGGACAAAGGCCTTTTTTACAAAAGTGTTAAAGCTCTTCCTTACTTCTGCAAGGACGTTTAAATTTCCAAATTAAAGCACACTGCTGAGCATGGCAACAGTTTCATATGTGAGACTTCGGGGAGGCTGTTGCTCGCCTGAGCTCCTCCCAGGCACTTCTTGGCGAGGCAGATGCGGCTGTGGCTCAGGTCAGGGACTCACTCTCCTCTCTGTATGACATCAGCCTGCACGTGCCGATCCTCGTGCCATGACACTACAGTTGCTGCTCCCTAGACAATGGCCCCACTGCACTGAAGCCATGTGTGTGAGCGGGCACAGTACAAATGTGTCCCCTGAGGGGTGCTTTGTCTGGATGCTCTTTGTGGGCTTGATTTGAGAAAGAATGGATTCTCTGGACATCTGTGAGTCTATCAAATGGTAACACTTACCGCTTTGTTTCAGAGCATGCATGAAGAGCTAAAGGGCTGGACACAAGAAGGCACCTCGGGCCCTTGCTTGGCTCTGTCTGTGCTGCTCAGGCAGCCCCTGGCTTCAGAGCCTTGGTTGCTATGGATGGTAGCCACACAGCTTGGTTCAGATGTCTCAACCAGTCCTACCTTTGACATAGAGATGAATTATTTGGGGCAACATTAGCCTTGCATACGACCACAATTCAACTTCATTGAGAAGCCCTTTAGACTCAGCAATCAGGCAGAAAAGAATAAACAACAGTAGCTGAAGGTGGGAGAAAAGGGCGACCTACTGGCTTCAGGGGTCGTCCTTCTTCCCAACAGCCAGGAACCATAGGCTACATACTAAAGCCAGAACTCAGCCTCTCTCAGCAGCATTAGACCTCACAAGCCCTTGAGATGAGTAGTAGGTAGACTTAGGGACTTAGGAAATCTGAGTGTGAGTCTACGTCATGCTAACTATCCAGAACCAACCCTACAACCAACAGGCTTGCAGATGCAGTGTAAGACTTTCCTCGTTGTCAGAATGAGCCACATTCTCTGCTGTTGTTATATATGCTGTTCAACCTCAGCATAAATCAAGGGCAAGTATGAGGCCCCATCCCTGCTTGTGCTGCTGTGATGAGGGTCCATGATCTGGTCACATGATATGACAATATGGAAGCTCCTCTCACCTTCCTCTCATGCAGTCTATGGTCAGTCAGCATCAGCACATCCAGGGTATTTCTGATGTCTTCAGACCCCACCATCTGTCCCAATGTGAGATGCCGTGAAAACCTCTAACTTGGGCTACAGAGATGGCTTAGCGGTTGAGGCCCTTGCCTGAGAAGCCTAAGCACCCACGTTCTACTCTCCAGATCCCACTTAAGCCAGATGCACAAAGGTGAGGCAAGCACAGGGTCACACATACCCACTAGGTGGTGGAAGAGTCTGGAGTTAAAGAGGCTGAGGCCCTGGTGTGCCAATTCTCTTTCTCTCTCTTTCTAAAATGTAAAACACAAAAGAAATAAAGCCCCCAAAATGCTCTAACTTACATAATGTGACCTCTCTCCCAAAGCTAGTCCCTACTCTGCTTCATCAGCACCCATGCACAGCAGCCTTGCTAAGCATCACCCAATGGACTGATCTCTCAAGGACAGGCAGAGGGTGGGACTCTGGGCAGCAGGTAAAGCATAGGGACTTTACGAGGGATAGAACCTAGGTTTTCACATGGTGGCAAACACTCTACCACTGAGCTATATTCCCAGCAGAGCTGTGACTTTTAAAATAAAATCTTTTATGGTTGGGTCTGTCTTTATTTTGTTGAAAATGAATGGCCTGAGATCCTCAGCAATGCTTCCCCCACCCCCATGCCCAGGTAAACACAAGAACTCTATTGCACTTCTGAAAGAATGGCTTTTACAGATTGCATGCTCTTCATTTTATGAACAATCACAGATTTGACTCAAGAGATGCAGAATATAGCCCAAATGATTCTGAATTTAGGATAGCACAAAGCATAAGTTCTTACCTTTTCTATAAACCTTCACCAAAATCAGTATGTGACAACATCTGGAAGTCATATTTTAAACTGAGTAGCTTCCAGTGAAGTGTTAAGATGAGTTGGTTATATAATATATTCAAGCTTCCGATTAAGATGACTATGTAGGAACCACATCAAAGCAACCTAGGGAAGAAAAAGAAAAAAAAAATCAGCAAAGTACACTCTTCTACTCAAAAGTGAGGTGTATAAGAAATTACCAATGGTAGCAGAGAAGTAGGAGAGATCCAGAGAATCTAGAGCCCACATAGGTAGGCAGAAGCAGTGGCACCAGGTCCAGGGGACCACAGCCGCAAGACTCAGCCTGAGCCACAGGAAAAGCCAGGTGACAGTATTCTTCACTCACACTGGCCTCCTCACAAACTCAAGAAATGTGAAGGGAGGACCACAGTGACCAATGAGTAGCTCATGAGGAAGAGGATCACGTGGACCAGTGGGAGAACTAGAGCTACCATCCACAGCCCACCCTCCCCCACCATCAGCATAAGTGCCAACCAGTACCAGAGACCTGGGACAGGGAACTCACACAGAACCCAGGACCAGTGAGGAAAGAAGTCATCCAGTGACCCAGCCAGATTACCTGAACCCACAGCATAGCAAAGAGGGACCTAAGAAGGAGCATAACATAACTGAGACCAAAATCATCCCAAAATGTAACTGGGATTACATCAAGTCAGGTAAATAGGCTTGAATCAGAAGTGCTAATTGCAACCTCCATGTCAGGTTAAATTGTATGTTAAATCTGATGGATGATCGGATTTGCCATCTTAAATAAGCTATATTATGGGCTTGTCATTTGTTGCTCCCTGATTTATAGTGACTTTGTTTCCTCTTCTGTCTTTTGTTGGGGAAGGGTATCACTTGGTCATAAGCTGACTTGGAACCCTCAACAGACCAGAAATCTTAGCCTCCTAGTTGACAGGATTAATGGTGTGAGGCAACACACATCCTAAGTGACTGTGACTTTGTTAGAGGATCTGGTTGCCATAATACCTAATCTTGCATAAATACTCTATGCTGTTTTTCATTGAATGTGTACAATGCTTAGCTAAATTTTAGAATCTGCCTGTATTTTGTTTCATTCAGCCTACTTGAATAACCTCATAGCAGGAAAACCCAACACCTAAGGTCACATTTGGGGTTACTCTGAGAGCCACACCTAGCACTTTAAGCCCCTACCCTGAAGATATATAACATCATATTGATTGGTATATCTAATAATACTGCAGCTAGATAGAAAATCAAAGCAATAAACTAATACAAGATACAAAAATATGTACATTATAACACAAGGAACACCAAAAATAAAGATAATATAAATCCACCAAAAAGTATTAATGCATCAGAAATGGCCTCCAGTGAGAATGATTTAGAGGAAATGCATGAGAAAGATTTCAAAAGAATGATTATAAACATGTTCCAAGAGGTCAAAGAGGAAATAAAAGGAATGAAAAAGGAAATCAAAGGAATCAATGAAGACACAGGATACCAATTTAATGAAATAAGAAGGTCAATAAAAGACATACATAAGGAAATAGAAATAATAAAGAAAAACTGGGGCAGGAGAGATGGCTTAGCAGTTAAGCGCTTGCCTGTGAAGCAAAAGGACCCCGGCTTGAGGCTCGGTTCCCCAGGTCCCACGTTAGCCAGATGCACAAGGGGGCGCATGCGTCTGGAGTTCGTTTACAGAGGCTGGAAGCCCTGGCGCACCCATTCTCTCTCTCTTTCCCTCTATCTGTCTTTCTCTCTGTGTCTGTTGCTCTCAAATAAATAAATAAATAATTTAAAAAAAAATAAAGAAAAACTGGTCATAATTACTAGAAATGAAGAACATGGCCAATGAAATTAAAAACTGTAGAAAATCTCACCAGTAGAATGGATAAAGGAGAGAACAGAATATCTATACTAGAAGAACAGGTGGCAGATCTAAGTCCAACAAAGAGAAAGAATGGGAATTTCAAGATATCCAGGACACAATGAAAAGATCAAACATAAGCATTCATGGTATAGTAGAAGGAGAAGAATTTCACTCCAAAGGCATGTAGGTGTTTTCAACAAAATCATAGAAGAAAACTTCCCCTGAATTGGGAAAGAGATGCCAATGCAGATACAGGAAGCCTTTAGAAGACCAAGGAGAAAAAACCTGAACGGAATCTCTCGTGCCATATTATAATTAAACTACCAAACATACAAACCAAAGAAAATATACTGAAAGCAGTTAGAGAGAGAAATCATTTTATATAAAATGCCAAGCCTATCAAGATCACAACAGGTTACTCAACACAAACTTTAAAAGCCAAAAAGGACTTGGAGCTATGTATTCCAAGTTCTGAAAGATAACAACTGTCAACCAAGGTTACTCTATCCTGCAAAACTATCCATTCAAATAGACAGAGACAAAAGGATATTCCACAACAAAAGCAGTCTAAAGGAACATTTGAAGACAAAAACCAGCTCTACAGAAAATACTTGAAAGAATCCTACATGCTGAAGAGAAAGAAAAGCAAACATATAAGGAACCTGGAAAAAAAAAAAAAAACATATTGAAATGCCAGTTAATACAAGACAGCAAGTTAAAACCTGAGGAACTATAAAAAATGGCAAAAATAAAGGACACACCTTTCAATAATATACCTTAATATTGATGGCCTCAATGCCTTACCCAAAAGACATAGGTTTGCAGACTGGGTTCAAAAGCAGGATCCTTCAATTTGTTGCCTCCAAGAACCTCACCTTTCTACAAAGGATGAACATTATTTTAGGGTGAAAGTTTGGACAATGGTGTTTCAAGCAAATGGGCCTAGAAAATAAGCAGGGGTTGCTATCCTAATATCTGACACGGGATACTTCAGTCCAACATTAGTTAGAAAGATAAGGAAGGTTACTTTATATCGACTAAAGGCACACTCCAAAAGGAGGGCATTACAATCCTAAACATATATGCACCTAATATGGGGGCTCCCATCTTCATCAAACAAACACTATTAGAACCAAGGTCACAGATAACACCAAATACAATTGTAGTGGGTGACTTCAACACAACTCTCATCAATTGACAGATCATCCCGGTAAAACAAACAAACAACAAAAAAAAAAGAAAGGCAATCAGATTAAACGAGGTCATAGAACAAATGGACCTAACTCATATATATATAGGACATTTCACCCAAATGCTGCAGAATACACATTCTTTTCAGTAGTGCATGGAACATTCTCTAAAATAGACCGTATATTAGGACACAAAGCAAACCTTAACAAATACAGGAAAACTGAAGTAATTCCTTGCATTCAATCTGATCACAATGGAATCAAACTACAAATCAACAGCAAGAAAAGCTATGGAGCATACAAAAAAACATGGAAACTAAACAATACACTACTAAATGATGAAAGGGTCAACAAAGAAATCAAGAAGAAAATCAAAAAAATTCATAGAGTCAAATGATATTGAGAACCCAACATACCTAAACCTTTGGGATACAATGAAGGCAGTCCTAAGAGGGAAATTTATAGCTTTAAGAAATTAGAAAAGTCTCAAGTAAGCAACTTAATGCTTCACCCTAAAGCCTTGGAAAAAGAACAAGTCAAACCAAAAATCAGTAGATAGGAAGAAATAATAAAGATCAGGGCAAGCCATCTTTCTAGCACAAATTAATGAAATAGAAGCCCAAAAAAAAAAAAAAAATCCAAAGAAACAAACAGGTGGTTCTTTGCAAGGATAAACAAGATTGATAAACCCTTAGCAAATCTTACCAAAAGAAAGAGAGAAGAGACACAAAGTAATAAAATTAGAGATGAAAAAGGTACCATCACAACAGACACCACGGAAATTCAAAATATCATAGGGAAATACTATAAGAACATATCTGAAAGAAATGGATGATTTCCTTAATTTATGTGACCTACATAAATTAAATCAAGATGAGATTAACCACATAAATAGCCCTATAACAAACATGGAGATCCAAGCAGTTATCAAAAAATCTCCCAACTAAAAAAAGGCCAGGCCCAAATGGATTCACTGGTGAATTTTCCCAGACCTTCAGGGAAGAACTAACACCAATGCTTCTTAAACTTTTCCACAAAATAGAAAATGAAGGAATCCTACCAAACTCCTTCTACAAAGCTAGCCTCACCCTGATACCAAAACCAGGCAAAGATAGAACAAAGAAGGAAAATTATAAAATAATCTCCCTTATGAATATAGATGCAACAATTTTCAACAAAGTATTGGAAAACAGAATATAAGAATGTATCAGGAAATCATTCACCCCAACAAAGTAGAGATGCAGGATGGCTCAACATACACAAATCAATAAATATAATACATTATATAAATGGACTGAAAGACAAAAATCACATGATCATCTCATTAGATGAAGAAAAATCATTGGACAAAATCCAACATCCCTTCATGACAAAAGTCCTACAGAGACTGGGAATAGAAGGAACATATCTCAACATAATAAAGGATATTTATGACAAGCCAACAGCCAACATATTATTAATGGGAAAAACTTGAAGCTTTTCCAGTAAAATCAGAGACAAGACAAGGGTGTCCACTGTCCCCACTTTTATTTAATATAGTACTGGAAGCCTTAGCCATAACAAAAAGGCAAGAGACACACAAAAAAGGGATACAAATTGGAAAGGAAGAGGTCAACTTATCATTATTTGCAGATGACATGATTCTATACATAAAGGACCCTAAAGACTCTACCAGCATACTGATAGAGCTGAGAAACACCTATACCCTTGTAGCAGGATACAAAATAAACACACATAAATCAGTAGCCTTCCTATATGCTAACAAGAAACATACAAAGGATGAAATCAGAGAAGCACTTCTATTCACAATTAATAAAAAAAAAAAAGTACCTTGGAATAATCCTAACTAAGGAAGTGAAGGATATTTACAATGAAAACTTTAAAACATTCAAGAGAGAAATAGCAGAAGACAGTAGGAAATGGAAAGACATCCCTTGTTCTTGGATTAGAAGAATCAATTTTGTGAAAATGGCAATGTTACCAGAAGCAATCTACACATTTAATGCAATCCCCATCAAAATTCTAATGGTATTCTTCACAAGAATAGAAAAAAAAAAATCCAAAAATTCATTTGGAAGCACAAAAAGCCCTCAAATATCTAAAATAATATTGAGCAACAAAAATAAGGCTGGTGGTATCACTATACCTAATTGTAACCTATACTATAGAGCCATAGTAACAAAAACAGCATGGTACTGGCACAAAGGCAGGCCTTTAGATCAATGGAACAGAATAGAGGATGCAGATGCAAGTCTGGGTAGCTATAGCCATCTGGTATTTGACAAAAATGCCAAAAATACTCATTGGAGAAAAGAGCCTATGGTGCTAGGCAAACTGAATTTGTATATGTAGAAGAATAAAGATAGATCCTTCTCTCTCTCCATGCACAATAATTAAGTTCAAATGGACTGAAGACCTTAATATCTGACTGGAAAGTCTGAAACTGCTAGCAGGAAAAGTAGGGAAACCTGTAATGTATTGGTCTTGGCAAAGACTTTATGAATATAACCCTAATTGCTCAGGCAATAAAACCACAGATTAACTGCTGGTACCTTATGAAATTACAATGATTTTATATGGCAAAGCACACTGTGAATAAAGAAAAGAGACAACCTACAGAATGGGAAAAAATCTTTTCCAGCTATACATCTTATAGAGATTAATATCTAGGATAGACAAATCACTTAAAAATTAAATAATAAGAAATCAAACAAGCCAATTAAAAAGTGGGCTATGGAACTAAATAGGGAGTTCTCCAAAGAAGAAACACAGATGGCGTATACACATCTAAAAAATGTCCTACATCCCCAGCCATCAGGGAAATTCAGATTAAAAGTAAGCTGAGATTCCATCTCACTCCTGCCAGATTGGCTACCATCATGAAAACAAATGACCATAAATGCTGACAAGGATGCAGAAAAAGAGGAACTCTTCTACATTGTTGGTGGGAGTGCAATCTGGTCCAGCCATTGTGGAAATCAGTGTGGAGGTTCCTAAGACAGCTAAAAATAGATCTACCATATGACCCAACTATAGCACTCCTGTGTATATATCCTAAGGACTCATCTCATTACCTTAGAGATACTTGCTCAACCATGTCTATTGCTGCTCAGTTCATAATAGCTGGGAATTGGAACCAGCTTAGATGTCCCTCAACTGATGAGTGGATAATGAAGATATAGCACATTTACACAATGGAGTTCTATTCAGCAGTAAAGAAAAATGAAGTTATGAAATTTGCAGGAAAATGGATGGACCTGCAAAAGATTATACTAAATGAGGTAACCCAGGCTCAGAAAGCCAAAAAGCACTTGTTTTCTCTCATATGTGGGTCATAGATATAGATGACTGGCTTCTGTGTGAGTATGAAGAATACTCAGTAGCAGAGACTAGTAAACTAGAAGGGAGATATAAAGGGAATAGAAAGGAAGTGGGGTACTTAATAGGATGTTACTGTATATATATAAGTAGAAGTATAGATTAATGAGGGTGAAAAGGCCTAAGTGAGGTCAGGGGAAGAGATTGAATACAGTAAAGGTAGAGGGAAGGTTAATCAAAATCTAAGAGGATATATATAAGTCATATGGAAACCTACTTTTTTGGACAATGGAACACTCAGGAGCCATAGATTGTTATTAGAAAATTTTCAGTGCCAGGGATGGGATACCTTCCAGTGAGTTGTTGGCCAGGGAGGTCCGTGATGCCCCCCAAAACATTACAGGCTATTGCCAAGGCCCTTGGTTTCCCACCAGAAATAGATGGTAAGATGCTACTGCTGAAGACTACACATACTTGGGCTGCAAGGTCACTGAGAAATCCTACTGGAGCTGAGCTGAAAACCTCCTCCATGTAGATCTGCTGACAGAAAGCTGAAAAAAGCCATGCTGCATGCAGTTCAGTGGGAGAGAGAGAAATCACCAGTGAAGATACTCAACAGTGGACACTGCAGGCGTTATATTTGGCCAGCCAGCCCAAATGAGCCAACAGGTGCAGTAGTGGCATGTTTGTCATGGTGGAAGCCAACTGCTCTCTAACTGGACTGGAGGCCCACTCCATGGGAGGGAATACATGCCTGATACTGAAAACCTACAACAGTGGTATCCATAATCCCTAGGGGTGTAACATCTGCTGCTGTCTGACTAAATGTATATACTATGTTCATCAAACTGCTCAGTAAGCACTTGTCTTAATGTTCATACCCTTATATTAATGCTACTCTCACTTTTGGTAGAGAATCTTCTTTATTCAGATGGCAGTGACCTCGGGATGAGTCACAAGGCATCATGGCACTGGGAAGAAGTGACAGAGGAGTGTTCAGCACCGTAATATATCTATCACACCTTCCAAGGCTCAGGGTCTACCGTGGAAGAGGTGGCAGAAAGAATGTAAGAGCCAAAGGAAGGGTAGAACTCCTTACAACATGCTCCTCCAGACACAAAATGACCTGGATATCCATGACCTCACATTGCCTGACACTACCTACACAAGACCATCAGAATAGGAGGAAGAAGATCATGACATCAAAATAAAAGAAAGACTGATTGAAAAAGGAGGGGACTTGATGGAGTGTGGAGTTTAAAGGGGAAAGTGGGAGGATGGAGGGCATTACCATGGGATAATGTTTAGAATCATGGAAGTTGTTAATAAAAAAATAAATTAATCATATATATGTATGTACATATATATTCAAAAATAAGTAAAATTATTTTCTAGGGTAGTATTGATTACAATATATTTTGAATATCATATTTTAAATCATTTATTTTAGTTTTAGTACAATTGATCTATGTTTATTCTCTCTTGCCTTAGATAGAAAAATGAAACTCTAATTAATATAACTCTTTATGACAATGAAAATTCTTAAGATTTGAGAAAAAAAATTTGTCTAGTTTCTACAGTAGGAAAATATACAGTAACAGTGTTTAATAGGAATATCAATTATTTAAGATCACTACACAGAACTAATATATATGTGTGTGTGTGTGTGTGTGTGTGTGTGTATGTGTGTGTGTGTGTGTGTGTGCACATGTGATGTTTAAGATGCACATGTAGGGCTGGAGAGATGGCTCAGTGTTTAAGACTCACCTGAAAGCCAAAACCCCAAGTTTGGTTCTCCAATACTCACATAAAGCCAGAAGCAAAAGGTAGCACATGGCTCTGGAGTTCATTTGCAGTGTCTAGAAGCCCTGGTGCATCCATATTCTTTCTTTCTTTCTCTCCCCCTTTTACTCTTCCACACTCTCTCAAATAAATAATGAATAAAATATTTTAAAGATGCATATGTATATATTCCTATATCTCCTTTATATACAATTACATATAGTCAAAGACAAGAGACATCTCTTTATACCACATTAAAAAACAATCACACAAACTAGGGTAAAGTTCCATATAGTTTACTATTACCATAAACCTGCTCAGATAGGGTCTCTAGAAGTGTCATATATCTGTACCTGTACGATGGAGGTCATTCATGCCTTTTCCTGGAGGATGAGTCAACCGGCCATAATTGCATATTAAACTCCATCATTTTCTCCACACCATGGTGAAGCGAGAGCAGCAGTGATCAACAGTTGAGGTGGCAGGTCTGGGCCTCATGTCCTTTCAGTGTAAAACACCTACATTAGTAACCAAGTACCAGGGGAGCCGTGCAAGGTTTGGAAAGACAGCAACAAACTGTAACCGGACTTCTCAATTTGCACATACTCAGTTCACCCAGAGGAAAGATTATTAATGATGTAAATAACTACAGATAGGATGCTAAGTGTCAGACCTACCTATCAAATCATGCTTAACAGAATGCACAGAAGAAATGTGCTGATTGTCTCTGCATTTTACGTAGTTTCTGTTTTATTTTAAATTGGTATTGCTCCCCATACTGAGTTCACCAGCATTTCAACATGTGGGATGGAAGTTGGTAAAATAAATGTCATCAAAATATAATAGGAGCTAGTCAAAGTCAGAAGGTGGAGGGGACAAAAGAATATATTTGGAAGATATAATGATCAATTTACATTATGTTTAAGTATAGATAGATAGATATAGATATAGATATATGTACACACACACACACACACACACATATATATTTTATTTCTACTTTTAAAATTTATGTGGTTTATTATGAGAGAGAAAGAGAGGAGGTCCAATAAAATGAATGGGCATGCCAGAGTCTTCATCCATTGCAAACAAATTCCAGACTCATGTGCCAACTTGTGCATCTGGCTTATGTGGGTCCTAGGGAGTTGAATATGGGTCCTTTGGCTTTACAGGTGAGTGCCTTAACCAGTAAGCAAGCTCTTCAGCCCCGATTTTTCTATTTTAAAAAGAAAATGCTTGTTTTCATATTAGATGGTACTATTGAAGTGCAGAAATCCCCAGCTAGCAGTTCCAAGAATATGTTAACATGGGAAGGAGCCTGTTGGAGCAGCTCGGTTTGATCATTGCATCTGCTTGTCTCTCAGTAGAGCCATTCACAGTCCAAATGGTCTCATTGTCTCCAAACCTACCCAAATTATAGTCTGAAGGACAAGTGTGTTTCTGAAGATCAATTATCCACTTTCTGATGCCACCCATCCTTGACCTCTGCTAAGACCAAGAGACTCCATCCAGCCTGGACCCTCCCCACACCCTGTGTGTCTCCAAGTTCTACCACTAGGAGGCATCAAGGTTCTCATAGATTAGGGCCTTACAAATATGCAGGTGACAAGCTTTATGTTGAATCTATGTGTGCCTCTGGGTTATCTGATTGTGGGCTGGGGGCAGAGACAAGCTCACAAGCATATTCTGGGACTCTGGGAAAAGAATGGCACTCAGGAAACAGAACTCAGGGTCTGATAGGAGTGGAAGAGGCGTTTAAAACCTCCTGCAAAGGGTTAGTCAGGCTGAGGACCTTAGTGGAGAAGTGGTGGTATGATGGCTTGCTAGGATTTGCCATGGAAAGGGGAAAGACTCTCATAGAAGTCCTTCCTCATACTGTCTGATCTCTAAAAATACCCTTTCCAGTAGGAGTTCAAAGATTATTTACCAATTCATTGATTTGTGTGAGAACAGGGACTATACTTACTGGGGACTACCTAGCTAAGGTGTGGCCTCCTGAACTTGCTCCTCCTGCTTCCAGATGAGTGTCTTTTACTTGGCCTACATTCATGGGCTCCCTGGGATTTTTAAAGCTCTAGTACTTTGTGCAGGCCATCACTGCACCATGAAGTCTAATTTCCCCTGAGATAACACTAGTCAATAAAACCAAATCACACCTCTGTGAACTTTGTCCATTCATTCTTGTAGAAGTTCAGGGAAATGCATCATCTTCAGCAAGGTGTTATGAGCTAACACAGGAAGTGTTAAATTATCTATCACAGAGGGAAAACAATGCCTGCACAAAGACTCCGTGGGGATTCTTAATGTTTCCATAGAGCATCCTAACAGCTTTCCTGTTAATTTATTTGCTACTCCTGATATGATAAGCTCCCTTGTTGATGTAAGGAGAACCTTCATCCACATCTGGTTAAAAATGTAGCTTTTTTTTTGAGGTAGGGTTTCACTCTAGCCCTGGTTGACCTGGAATTCACTATGTGGTCTCCAGCTGACCTCAAACTCATAGCAATCATGCTACCTCTGTGCCACCACCCCCCGCCCCCCCCAGGTGCCACCATGCCTGGATAGAACTGGCTTTTTTGGTGTTGCTTAAAAGTATAAAAACTACACTATCAGAATATAGAAAGAGAAATATTATAGAACTATTTAAGGATGTGTTATTGTAGGTTTTGTTACATGATAGCAAAAATGTAAAGAGTGTCGGGTGTGGTGGCTCACTTCTGTAATCCCAGTACTCAAGAGCATAGGCAGGAGGTCTCAAGTTCGAAATCAGCCTAAGCTACATAAAGTCATGAATTCCCTGTCTCAAAGTAAAACAAGAACAACAACAAAAGGACTGGAAATGCAGCTCAGTGGTAGAGTGCCTGTCTAGCATATATAAACTGGGCTCAATCTTCAGCACTCATCACAAAACAATAAATTGAAAACAAGACAACATGGCAATGATATAAATATTGGAGACAGTTATGTGAATAAATCATGGCTTATCCACAGCACACGACTCTGGGGTCATTAAAATGCGGCAATAAGCACAGAGCAGTTTCACCCACACTGAGCACCCACGTAGAATTCTTTAGAGATGGGGAGACAGAGTACGAGGCGGCATGAAGGGAGGGTGTGCTGTGGTTAGACAGAGGAGAGTGAAGATCCTATGCAAGAACATACTAGCTATGCATGAAGAATTGGTGTGATTCTAGGAGTGGGCGTGTGCTCTTTGACCCAAGGAGAATGGAGAGATCTATGAGTCATGTGGAATCGGGGAGTGATTCCCAGCAAGACAGAAAAAGAAACGAGGCAGACTAATGAGTACCCACAAGACTGCTTTAATCAAGCCAGCATTCATGGTGTGCTTCCATTTTAATACAATCACAAGTGCAGATATAATCATAACCATAGCCACTGTAGAGAAGATTTAAATGCACTTTTGCCCATGAAGTTTTGGTAATTATAAATCATAGAATGAAGTGTCAATAGACATATAATAGGAAAATGAGCATGCAAATATCACGTGGGCATATAGGGGCCACACACACAAAGGCAAATAGCTACTCCTTATAAAGGGGTAGCAAAGGGTGAACAGAGGCGAGGGTTACTGGAGGAAGGCAGGTGTCTCGGGCTGGAGAAGACTGGATAGATTGCACACAAAGCAAGGTGGTGAAGGTGAGCCACGTGTGGTCATTGTTGTCTATGTCAAGAGTGCAACCTCCCACTCTTCTTCCTATGAGAAGGCAGAGAGGGAGGCATCGGATAGGAAAGCCTGTTCCCTCATCAACTGCCCACCAATGCAGATGGATATGTAGGGTTTTTTTTGTTGTTGTTTGTTTGTTTGTTTTGGTTAAGGACAGCTTCACAGTGCCATTCCTGAGTCTATGGAGATTTCAGTCTCTGACTAACCAACTAGAAACATGCAAAGACATCTATTTACAGTGGGGTATCTGTCCCTCATATAGCACTCCCTAAGAGAGGTGGCCTTGCCATGCTATCAGATGAAAGTTGGGTGATAGTGTATAAAATATGATCTCTCCCAGGCTGGAGAGATGGCTTAGCGGTTAAGCGCTTGCCTGTGAAGCCTAAGGACCCCGGTTCGAAGCTCAGTTCCCCAGGTCCCACGTTAGCCAGATGCACAAGGGGGCGCATGCGTCTGGAGTTTGTTTGCAGAGGCTGGAAGCCCTGGCGCGCCCATTCTCTCTCTCTCTCTCCCTCTATCTGTCTTTCTCTCTGTCTCTGTCACTCTCAAATAAATAAAATATTTAAATATATATATATTTATATATATATATATATATATTTATATATATATATATATAAATATATATTTATATATATATATATATTTATATTTATATATATATATATAAAATATGATCTCTCTGGTTAAAAACATGGCACATAACAGTAAAAACAAACATGTTGAAAACCACAAACAAATCTGGAGGCCTCATAACTTCCAGGTTTTAAGACTTACTACAATGTTATGAAAATCTAGTGTGATATTGGTAGAAACACAGACACAATCCAGTGGAATGAATAGTGTAAAAATAAGCCCTTGCATATATGATAGAACAGTTTTTCCACCAGGATGCTGAGACCCCTAAGTGGAGAAATGTTTTTTAAACAAATCCTGCCAGAAAAATAATATCCACATGCAAGTGAATGAAATTAGAACTTTGTATTACCCCACATAAAAGTTCTCTCAGAATGAATGAAATACCTACACCTAAGGACTAAAACTGTAAAACGACTAGAAGAAAGTAAGAGAAACAGTAAGATGCTCAACATCATTAATCTGTGGGGAAATGGAAATCAAACACACAAGATGACACTTCCTACCCAATATGATCGCTGCTGTCACTCAGAAAATCACCAGAGTCGGTGGATATAGAAATATTAGAATCCTTGAGCACTGCCTGTGGAAACTATGGAAAACAACACTGAGGTTTCTTACGAGATTAAAAATGGGGATTTACCACATAATGCAATTGTTCCACTTTGGGATATGTATAAAAAGAATTGAATGCAGGGGCAAATAGTCACATACCATGTTTCTAGTGACATTGTCCACAAAAGCCAAGATACAAGGATATCTTCAGTGTCCTCTAATGGATGAATGCATCACTATAATGTGTTATACAATGCAACCGAATGTGGAAATCTAACCCATGCTACAATAGGGAAGAACATTGAGGACATATGCTAAGTGACATAAGTCACACAGAAAAGTAAAAATTCTATGGTTCTATTTACATTGAGGTCTACAGGAGTCAGAGCCACACAGACAAAACGTAGCACAATGGTGACCAGTGACAGGGGAATGGGGCCCACAGGTTACTGGAACCGAGTTTCATCTGGGAAGATGGAGAAACTCGTGGGAAGGTTGCTGGTGAGGATTGCACAACTGTGTGGATATGCTTATGGTCGCTGGACTGTACCCTTAAAAGTGGGTATTATTATAAATCTTTTTTTTATTTTTATTTTTTTTATTTTTTTTTTAAATTTTTATTAACATTTTCCATGATTATAAAGTATATCCCATGGTAATTCCCTCCCTCCCCACCCCCACACTTTCCCATTTGAAATTCCATTCTCCATCATATTACCTCCCCATTACAATCATTGTAATTACATATATACAATATCAACCTATTAAGTATCCTCCTCCCTTCCTTTCTCCACACTTTATGTCTCCTTTTCAACTTACTGGCCTCTGCTACTAAGTATTTTCATTCTCATGCAGAAGCCCAGTCATCTGTAGCCAGGATCCACATATGAGAGAGAACATGCGGCGCTTGGCTTTCTGGGCCTGGGTTACCTCACTTAGTATAATCCTTTCCAGATCCATCCATTTTTCTGCAAATTTCATAACTTCATTTTTCTTTAACGCTGAGTAGAACTCCATTGTATAAATGTGCCATATCTTCATTATCCACTCATCTGTTGAGGGACATCTAGGCTGGTTCCATTTCCCAGCTATTATAAATTGAGCAGCAATAAACATGGTTGAGCATGTACTTCTAAGGAAATGAGATGAGTCCTTTGGATATATGCCTAGGAGTGCTATAGCTGGGTCATATGGTAGATCAATCACTAGCTGTTTTAGGAACCTCCACACTGTTTTCCACAATGGATGGACCAGATTGCATTCCCACCAGCAGTGCAGAAGGGTTCCTTTTTTTCCACATCCCCGCCAACATTTATGATCATTTGTTTTCATGATGGTGGCTAATCTGACAGGAGTGAGATGGAATCTCAATGTAGTTTTAATCTGCATTTCCCTGATGACTAGTGACGTAGAACATTTTTTTAGATGCTTATATGCCATTCGTATTTCTTCCTTTGAGAACTCTCTATTTAGCTCCATAGCCCATTTTTTGATTGGCTTGTTTGATTCCTTATTATTTAACTTTTTGAGTTCTTTGTATATCCTAGATATTAATCCTCTATCAGATATATAGCTGGCGAAGATTTTTTCCCATTCTGTAGGTTGCCTCTTTGCTTTTTTCACTGTGTCCTTTGCGGTGCAAAATCTTTGTAATTTCATTAGGTCCCAGTGGTTAATCTGTGGTTTTATTGCCTGAGCAATTGGGGTTGTATTCAGAAAGTCTTTGCCAAGACCAATATGTTGAAGGGTTTCCCCTACTTTTTCCTTTAGCAGTTTCAAAGTTTCCGGTCTGATGTTAAGTTCTTTAATCCATTTGGACTTAATTCTTGTGCATGGCGAGGGAGAAGAATCTATTTTCATCCTTCTGCAGATATATATCCAGTTTTCAAAACACCATTTGCTGAAGAGGCTGTCTCTTCTCCAATGAGTATTTTTGGCATTTTTATCGAATATCAGGTGGCTATAGCTACTTGGGCTTACATCTGGGTCCTCTATTCTGTTCCACTGATCTACATGTCTGTTTTGTGCCAGTACCATGCTGTTTTTGTTACTATGGCTCTGTAGTATAGGTTAAAATCAGGTATGGTGATACCACCAGCCTCTTTTTTGTTGCTCAGTATTATTTTAGATATTCGAGGTTTTTTGTGATTCCAAATGAATTTTTGGATTGTTTTTTCTATTTCCATGAAGAAAGCCTTTGGAATTTTGATAGGGATTGCATTAAATGTGTAGATTGCTTTAGGTAAGATTGCCATTTTCACGATATTGATTCTTCCAATCCAGGAACAAGGGATATTTCTCCACTTTCTAGTGTCTTCTGCAATTTCTTGCTTGAGTGTTTTAAAGTTCTCATTGTAGAGATTCTTTACTTCCTTGGTTAGGTTTATTCCAAGGTTTTTTTTTTTTTTTTTGATGCAATTGTGAATGGGAGTGATTCTCTGATTTCATCCTCTGTGTGTTTGTTGTTAGCGTATATGAAGGCTACTGATTTCTGTGTATTTATTTTGTATCCTGCTACATTGCTGTAGGTTTTGATCAGCTCTAACAGCTTGCTAGTGGAGTCTTTAGGGTCCTTTATGTATAGAATCATGTCATCTGCAAATAATGATAACTTGATTTCTTCCTTTCCAATTTGTATCCCTTTTATGTGTGTCTCTTGCCTTATTGCTATGGCTAAGACTTCCAAAACTATATTATATAGAAGTGGGGACACTGGACACCCTTGTCTTGTTCCTGATTTTAGTGGAAAAACTTCCAGTTTTTCCCCATTTAGTAATATGTTGGCTGTAGGCTTGTCATAAATAGCCGTTATTATATTGAGATATGTTCCTTCTATTCCCAGTCTCTGTAGGACTTTTATCATGAAGGGATGTTGGATTTTGTCAAATGCTTTCTCTGCATCTAATGAGATGATCATGTGATTTTTGTCCTTCAACACATTTATGTAATGTATTACATTTATAGATTTGCATATGTTGAACCATTCCTGCATCTCTGGGATAAAGCCTACTTGGTCAGGTTGAATGATCTTTTTGATATATTCTTGTATTCTGTTTGCCAATATTTTGTTGAGAATTTGTGCATCTATGTTCATGAGGGAGATTGGTCTGTAATTTTCTTTTTTTGTTCTATCTTTGCCTGGTTTTGGTATCAGGGTGATGCTGGCCTCATAGAAGGAGTTTGGCAGAATTCCTTCTTTTTGTATTTCCTGGAAAAGCTTAAGAAGCAATGGTGTTAGCTCTTCCTTAAAAGTCTGGTAAAATTCAGCAGTGAATTCATCTGGGCCTTGGCTTTTTTTAGTTGGGAGATTATTGATAACTGTTCGGATCTCCATGTTTGTTATATGTCTATTTAAGTGATTAAATCTCATTTTGATTTAATTTAGGTAGGTCATATAGATCAAGGAAATCATCCATTTCTTTCAGATTTTCATACTTTGTGGAGTATATGCTTTTATAGTATGTCCCTATGATTTTTTGAATTTCTCTGGAATCTGTTGTGATGTTACCTTGTTCATCTCTGATTTTATTAATTTGTGTCTCTTCTTTCTTTCTTTTGGTCAGATTTGCTAAGGGTTTATCAATCTTGTTTATCCTTTCAAAGAACCAACTCTTTGTTTCATTAATTCTTTGGATTGTTCTTTTTGTTTCTATTTCATTAATTTCTGCCCTAATCTTTATTATTTCTTCCCGTCTACTGATTTTTGGTTTGCCTTGTTCTTCTTTTTCCAAGGCTTTAAGGCGAAGCATTAGGTCGTTTACTTGCGACCTTTCTAATTTCTTAATATAGGCACTTAAGGCTATAAATTTACCTCTTAGAACTGCCTTCATTGTGTCCCAGAGATTTTGGTATGTTGTGTTCTCATTATCATTTGACTCTATAAATTTTTTGATTTCCTTTTTGATTTCTTCATTGACCCACTCATCATTTAGTAGTGTATTGTTTAGTTTCCATGATTTTGTGTATGCTCTATAGCCTTTTTTGCTACTGATTTGTAGTTTAATTCCATTGTGGTCAGATAGAATGCAAGGAATTATTTCAATTTTCCTGAATTTGTTAAGATTTGCTTTGTGTCCTAATATATGGTCTATTTTAGAGAATGTTCCATGTGCTGCTGAAAAGAGTGTATATTCTGCAGCCTTTGGATGAAATGTCCTGTATATATCTGTTAGGTCCATTCCTTCTATGACCCTATTTAGTCCAGATGCCTCTCTGTTTATTCTTTCCCGGGATGACCTGTCAATTGATGAGAGTGGGGTGTTAAAGTCACCCACCACCACTGTGTTTGGTGTTATCTGTGACCTTAGTTCTAATAGTGTTTGTTTGACGAATTTGGGAGCCCCCATGTTAGGTGCATATATGTTTAGGATTGTAATGTCCTCCTGTTGGAGTGTGCCCTTAATCAGTATAATGTGACCTTCCTTATCTTTCTTGACTAACGTCGGACTAAAGTCTACCCTGTCTGATATTAGGATAGCAACCCCTGCTTGTTTTCTAGGCCCATTTGCTTGAAACACCATCTTCCAACCTTTACCCTAAGATAATGTCTATCCTTTGTAGAAAGGTGAGTTTCTTGGAGACAACAAATTGTAGGATCCTGCTTTTTAACCCAGTCTGCAAATCTATGTCTTTTCGTTGGGGCATTGAGACCGTTGATATTAAGAGATATTATTAAAAGGTGTGTATTTGTGTTTGCCATTTTTTTGTGTGTGTGTGTTTCTGGTTCTACCTGTTGTCTCTTCTTTTAACTGGTATTTGAGTATAGCTTGTTTTTTCTAGGTTCCTTATATGTGTGCTTTTCCTTTTCTTCAGCATGGAGGATTCTATCAAGTATTTTCTGTAGAGCTGGTTTTGTCTTCAAATACTCCTTTAACCTGCTTTTGTCATGGAATGTCTTTATTTCTCCATCTATTTGAATGAATAACTTTGCAAGATAAAGTAACCTTGGTTGACAGTTGTTATCTTTCAGAACTTGGAATATATCACTCCAAGCCCTTCTGGCTTTAAAAGTTTGTGTTGAATAATCTTCTGTAATCCTGATGGGCTTGCTTTTGTAGGTAACTTGATTTTTCTCTCTAACTGCTTTCAATATTTTTTCTTTGGTGTGTGTGTTTGGAAGTTTGATTATAATATGGCGAGGATAGGTTCTTTCTGGGTTTTGTCTGGCTGGGTTTCTAAAGGCTTCCTGTATCTGTATTGGCACCTCTTTCCCAATTTGGGGGAAATTTTCCTCTATGATTTTGTTGAAGATGCCTACTATGCCTCTGGAGTGGAGTTCCTCTCCTTCTACTATGCCCTGAATTCTTATATTGGATCTTTTCATAGTGTCCCAAATATCTTGAAATTCCCACTCATACTTTTCTATAAGTTTGTCTTTCTCTTTGTTGGACTGCATTAGGTCTGCCACCTGGTCTTCTAGCTTAGATATTCTGTCCTCTCCGTCATCCATCCTACTGGTGAGATTTTCTACAGAGTTTTTTATTTCATTAACTGTGTTCTTCATTGCTAGTAATACTGACTGTTTTTCTTTATTATTTCTATTTCCCTATTTATGTCTTGTATTGCCTTCTTTATTTCATTAAATTGGTGTCCTGCCTCTCCTTTGATTCCTTTGATTTCCTCTTTGATTTCTTCCTTGATTGTTTTCATGTGTTCTTTGACCTCTTTGAACATATTTATAATTATTCTTTTGAACTCTTTCTCAGGCATTTCCTCTAACTCTTTCTCACTGGAGGACATTTCTGATGCATTAATACTTTTAGGTGGATTTATATCGTCTTGCTTTTTAGTGTTTCTTGTGTTATAATGTATATATTTTTGCATCTTGGATTAAGTTAATGCTTGGATTTTCTAGCTAGCTGTGTATTCTTAGCTGTATCAATTGATTTGATATAATATATTTTCAGGGTAGGAGCTTAAGGTGTTAGGGGTGGCTCTTAAGACTCTCAGAGTATCTACAAAGATGTTCTTAGGGGTTGAGTTTCCCTGCTATAGGAGTATTCAAGCAGGCTGAGTGGAATAAAATACAGGTAGATTCTAAAATTTAACTAAACACTGTACACATTCAATCAAAAACAGCCCCAAGTATGTATGCAAGAGTAGTGATTATAATGACCAGATTCTCTATCAACAAAGAGGTTTAGATTTCTGGTCTGTTGAGGGATCCAAGTCAGCTTGTGACCAAGTGAGACCCTTCCCTGGTGCAATCCCAGTTACCTTGGGTGATTTTGGTCTCAGTCAAGTTGCTGCCTGGGTCGTCGGGCTGCTGTTCTGATTTCTGGAGGTGGGCACTTGCTTTTCCTATGGGGCAAACTGAGCCGCTGCTGCTGCCTCTGCTGCTGCTGTAGCTGCCACTGCTGGAGCCACCACTGCTACTGAAGCTGCTGCTGCTGTGTTCACTGCCGCTGCCACTCCTGGGTCTGCTGCTGCTGGGGCCGCTGTTACAGGTGCTAAAGCCGCTGATGTTGCTGCCGAACTCTGCTCCTGCTTGGGTCCCGTTGTCAGCCCAAGTTGGCGTGGCCGGGTCCCCGGCCGCTGCTCTGTTCGCTGGAGCTGGGTTCAGGCGGTGGGGGAGGGGAGGGAGCCGCGGCTGCTCTGGTTGTCTCGCTGTTCCACGTGTTCTTCTACCTCGCGGTCTTCTCCTCCGCTGCTCGCTGCCGCTCTCCCCTCACATTTCCGAGTTGCGGAGAGCGTGGTGTGAGGGGAAGATCCCGCACCTGGCTTTTCCTGCGGCTCAAGCCGAGTCTGGCATTTTTCTGCTGCGCCGAGTCTGCGGCGGTTGGCCGAGCTGCCAGAGCCCCTTTTCCCGCCTGTGCAGGCTCTGGATGCTCTATAAATCTTCTACTTCTACGCCGCCGCTTCAATTTCCTATACACCTCACTTTTTAGTAAAAGTGTGTATTTTGCTGAGTTTTTTTTTGGTCTTTTTCCTCCCTAGGCTGCTTTGGCGTGGTACCTACGCCGCCATCTTAACCGGAAGTCTTATTATAAATCTTAAGCCATATGTTTTACTACAGGAAAAATGTCATTGTACTTGAATCAGAAAAGGGACTTGGAAGGGCTTTTGTCTCTTGGGAATGAATGAGATGCTGGATAAAAGACATGTTTTAAGGTAAAGCATTCACTTTTCTTTGTTTGCCATAAAATATAAGCTAAATTCACAAGTTAAAATATCAAACAAGATTTTTTTTCTTTCAATTATAGGGTCAAGGAGGCATGTATATAAACCAGTCAAGAATTAGTTTTCCTCCTTCTGTTGCACATCAAGTTTCCTTGACCTAGCAAGGGTGTGTCTGAGAGGACTTGGTTTGTTTGGCTTTGCAGACTGACCACAGGACCACAGCTTGAGGTCTTGGAGAAGGAAGGATTAGAAATGCCTTCACTATGGTTTCTATGGATAGATGGTGGGCTTGATGTTCCCTGAATGGATGGGGTTGTACCCTCTAGAAGACACAGCAATGTCCCTGTGTTTACCCAACATATGGAAAACAAGGGCATTAGAGGACAATTACCTTTTTCCTCAGGACCAAATACTTCCAGAAAGACAGGCCTGACCATGATCATCTGCTGTGGTTTGTATCTTGAATCACTCCAAAAGTTCACATGTTGAAGCTTGGCCCTGAGCCTAGGACACTACCAGGAGGTAGTAGGACCTTCCAGAGGTGGAGCCCCCTAAGGAGAAGTTAATTCATTTGAGAATGCCCTTGAATGGGATAATGGTATCCTTGTCCCCTTCTGATTTGCCTGTGTTTCCTGGATACCATGAGGCAAGCACCTTCCTACACAGTATGTTACAGCCATGACATGCTGCCTCAAAGGCACTAGGGCTGAATGATCTTGGACTGAACCATAAACCATATTTAGCTGATCCTCTTTATAAGTTAATTTCCCTGATGGAAATCTCACTAACACACCTCTATCAAATAAAATAGGAGACAATTCAAGGTTTGATAATAACTTAAGGATGTGTACAGGACCCTGTCTATTCATGGACTTTGTCCGGTAGAGCCAACCTTCTATGTTCAAAACAGAGGAAGATGGCCAGGCCTGGTCACTGATGGGGAGTCAGAAGGGAATGTGGTTGTAGTTTCAGTATCATGTGGATTTCTGTGTGTTGATTTGTAGGGTAAAGCACTAATGTATTGATAACAAAGACAGGATTCAAGGACATATGTTGCTGGTAAGAGGATGATAATGAATGAGAGGCACACTGGGGGTTGGATAGAAAGAGGTCCCTGTGACGTGTGTAAAACCCAAGTGGGATGGAGAGATGGCTTAATGGTTAAAGCACTGGCCTGCAAAGCCTAAAGATTCATGTTCAACTCTCTGCATCCCACATAAACCAGATGCACAGTGACACAATCACAAAATGTCACACATGCACACAAGGGGGCACACACATCTAGAGTTCAATTACAGTGGCTGGAAGCACTGGCACACCCATTCTATCTCTATCTCTCTCATAATAAATAAATAATTATTTTAAAAAATTCATCCTGGATGCAGGATCTTTGAAAGAAAACATCATGCCACTTTCCTCAGTCCTAAACTGGGAATTTCTAAGTGTGCCAATATAGGCATGGCCAGAAAAATTCTATACCCTGAAAGAAACCACTTTTATTTGTATTTACTTTATTTTTCACAAGCTTTTGCCCTCTTCTGCTGTTGCTTTGTCCTTCATATGGATAACAACATTTAGAATAATCGCCCCTAATTGTGAAATATGTTCCTTCACAACGGAGAGGCATTGCTAGAGGGATATACAAAAGAGAAGAAAAAAGCTGTGACTTGAAGATGTAGAGGCAGCAGCTATGCCTGGAAACTATGATACTGTTTGTCTTGGTCAAAATTCATCAATTTTAAAATTGAAATAAAATGATAACCAGCCCAAAGTCACAAAGCCACATCTATGGAAATATTCTCAGGGGCATAGTCTCTTGTTATTGCAAATGCTAGAAAGGATGCAACATTAATCTTCTTACATGGTAGTACTGACGATCATATCTTAAATGGATTTCAAAGATCTTCATGTTTTTCCATCATTATATCTTAGGCTTATAACTTCATGTAAAAATATTTGCTGAAACTTTTATGCAATGTCAGTGTCTGTGAGATGTGCAAAGAAGTTTTAAGGCTGTGCTTTTCTCAGCAGTGAGAAGGAAAATTCATAAACAGAATCTAGCAATCGTCTCAGGCTCTAGCCACCGGATTGTACATCATTCCCACCCTGGCTCCTGGACACCCACATATCTGACCTTCCTTGGCATCTTTCCCAGTTCCAGGTGTTATAACAGACCAGGTTTGCCAGGGGGCACTCTCAGCAGCTGATATAGTTAGAGGGAAGTGTAAAGCCTAAGGTGAGGGATGGGGCACACTACATTTTTTCAGACCAGTCAAGCCTCACACTATCCTCTGACGAATACAGTTAGAAAGTTCCTTTGGGGCCATTGGTGTGAATGAAACATGGCATGAATTGAAGCTAAACCCCAAATGTTCTCACACAACCATCCTTCCAAATATGATAGCCTCCTCCCTTCAGACCCACAGAATCATGTGGACATTTTTTGTCAGTTTAATTGGTTCTGTCTTTCACTTCCATACGTGACAAGAACAAGAAGGTCAGGCATTTTTGTCTTAGAGTCTAGTTTGTACTGATAAGTTGTTATGATTTTTCCGTAGTTTCACAATAGTTGTGTGTTACATTTTATCTTTCTGTAATGCAAACTTTAATAAAAATTGCAGGAAAGATAAAAGAACTATTTTTTTTTTTACTCAGATTCACATACTTTACATTTTGCTCCATTTGCTATATCACTTTCCTCATAAATATGTAAATACATATTTTGGATTTACCTATCTTGTGCAGGAAGTAAGTTTGCATTCTATGTATGAGATATAAATATCTATTTACATATTTATGCATATCAGTTTAGGAGGCATGAATGTATATCTTTATATCATAACATGTATAAACTTATGATATGTATATATAATTTTATATTATACACATACAAATGTACATACATATATATCATATGCATTACATTGTATATATGTATACTTATGCATTTTCCCCTAGTCATTGGAACATGGGGTACAGATGTTGTGACTATTTACTCTTACTAATTTCTGAATACATCTCTTAAAGCTATTTTTCCTTCCCAGCCTATACTGCAAGCTGAAATTCTTCACCACATGGGGTTCATGTCTCTTAGGTCTATATTAATCTGAACAATCTTCCTTTTACAAAAAAATTATTTATTTATCTATTAAAGAGAAAGAGAGAGAGAGAGAGAGGAAGAGAAAGGCAGGTAGAGAGAGAGAATGGCCATACTAGGGCCTGCAGCCACTACAAATGAATATGCAAATGATGCATGAGCCACCTTACGCATCTGGCTTATGGGGGTACTGGGGAATTGAACCTGGGTCCTTAATCTTCACAGGTAAATGCCTTAAATGCTAAGCCATCTCTCCAGCCCCTGAACCACTTTCTTAATCTGTGTTTCAACCTTGAAATTTGTTCCTGAACAATCGGGTCCTGGTGTATGTGGACTGGTATAATGTACCCTAAGACTGAATAGGACAGACAGATCCAGATCACACAATGTGATTTGTTGGGGGAACACACAGACATAAGTAGTTCTGGCTAGCAGTATAGCCATGTCCCCCGATCACCTAGATCAGAAAGGCTGGAGCTTAAAGGTGAAATGTCCCCCACAGGCTCCTGTGGTTAGACACTTGGCCCCTAGCTTAGGGTGCTGCTTTTGCAAGTTATGGAATGAGCTTAAGAAGTCTTCCAGACCTGGCTAGCCCACTGGGGACAGGCCTCAAGGGTTATAGCCCACCCTCACTATGGCACCACCTCTGTTTCCACTTCTGCCAATATGTGAGAAGTTGCTGCTACAAACTCCGACTGCTGCAGACAGAACTCCCCAGATGCCACACTGTCCCTGCCTGACAGAATGTGCTCTCTGGGCCATGAGCCAAAGTAGACTTCCTCCGTTAGACTGCCTCTGTCAGGTAGTCTGTCACAAGAAAGATAGTACAAGAAGCCTATTTATGGGTTAGGGGAAATATATAACATAGTGTTTAATAGGAATACCAATTATTTAAGACAATCACACAGTTCTGATTTCATATATATATATATATATATATATACATATATATATATATATATAATACTTATGCATGTATTCATGTATCTCATTACATACAAGAGGAGACATCTCTTTTATGGCACTAAGGTCTATAATCAGACGCACTTGGAGAACCGTCTACTTACAATGACCATAAATGCAGATCTGGCTAAAGTTTCTCTAGAAACATCACACCTGTGCATCTGTATAATGAGGCTCATTCGTGACTAGAACCTTTTCCACAGTGGCCAGGGAAGGGGTCAAACCTGCCATAACCACACATTAGATTCCATCATTTTCTGCACAGGGTGGTTAGCAAGTGCACTGGTGACGAACAGGAAGGGTGCCATGTCTGAAACTCATGTCCTGTGTGAAACATTTGCTTTAGCAACAACATGCCAGGGGAACAGGGTGAGGGTTGGAAAGACAGCAGAGTAAGTAACAGGGCTTGTAGCTGTGCAGATATGGAAATTATATATCGAGTGCATTCAGATAAAAGAACACAGATGAAGCAAATGAAGCAAAATCACTTTCTGGTGGCATCCAGAACAAGCTCCTGCTATCTTGAGCTCTCCCAAGATGGCCTAACTCTATTCTGGACCTCATTCTTTGGCCCCACACACTGGGAAGCATCAAGGTCCCCATGGCTTATGGCATCCCAAACTGTGCAGGTGACAAGCCTGGTTTTGAGTCCAAATGAGTGCCTCACATATCTGGTTTGAATGCTCCTGGGTTAGCTTAGTAGCAAAGTCAGATGCATTTCAGGAGTCTAGGTCCAGATGTAAAGCTCTACTTATTGCAGTAATGGTCTTGGCTCTGGATGGTTTTCTGGGAAACTGCAGAAAGAAAGCACTAGCATTACTATGGGGCATATGCCCATGAGGACTGAGATGGCGGCTGTAGTGTCAAGTTACATCTTCTTTGTTTTTGAGGATTTTACATGTTCCTCTCTTTGTAGATCTGCATTTGAGGAAAAAGGTTGCTAATGTGTACACACATCTTGTAAAAGAGAAGGTGTTGGGAGTTCATCAGGTCCCAGTGATGTTCATTACTCCAAAAGGTAAATCCACTAGAACATAGAACAGATGGGTTTGCACATGATTGTGTCTTCATGATTGTCCATATGCATATAAATGACACCATATCACTGGCATGTGTGACAGATTACAACAAATGGTCACAGATTCTCCCCTGTGCCACCTTCCCTTCAAATGTGATTTGGCAGCTCCTCCCATGAAGAAACAGTCTATCTCTTCTCAGTCTCAGTTGGCCATGTGATTTGCTTTTATCAATGGGATATTAGCAAATTTGATGCAAATAGATGCTTAGACAGTGCTATGCACTGGGGCTTATTGTCTGGTGACTTGCAATTTCAATTGTTGCCATTTGAAGAAGTCTGGGCTAATTTGTTGGGTTATGTACTACATGTTACCTTACTCCTCCTCCCCATTGTCCTGGCAACAGATGCCAGGTATGCAAGAAAGGCCTCAGGGGATTACCCAGTGATTATCTAGCCCAGCAGCTGAGCACAGACATGAGCAAGCCTGGCTGAGGTCCACACAGCTTATCTGAGAGTTACCCAGAGAATTCATGGAAACACACAGGAAACAGAGGTTGAAGCCATCAGATTTTGGGGTGGCTTCTTGTTCAATGAGAGCTGATCGATACAACCTATATAGTAAAATTTCCACATAATTTGAATTATGATCACATTTCATTACATTGTGGAGCAACTTCTCTCTAAGTCTGTTAAAAAGAGAGGTGTGGTCGGTTTAAATTGCCTTTGGATGTTGAAGTAGTTTGGCTGATATGTTTGAGCATACCAACATAAAAACAAAATGACATTAAGACAAAATAATATTAAGCACATTAAAATACATTAAAACAAAAATAATTGGCTGTGGTGGCACAAGCCTTTAACCCCAGCACTTGGGAGGCAAAGGTAGGAGGGTCTCTATAAGTTCAAGGCCACCCTGAGACTCATAGAGAATTTCAGGTCAGCCTGGGCTAGAGCAACACCCCACCTTGAAAAAACAAAACAAAAAAAAAAGTCACTATACAGTTTTTTTTTAAATTATATGGGTGTGTACATCTACAACTTTAAAATACATCAAAGTAACAACTGAGACGGAGTCACTGGCCCTAGGCATCATTCAGCTGAGTATCAGCTCACAGCGCTTTGGGCTGCAGTGATGGCCACGTGAGGCTTAACTTAGCACATCCCTAGCACCCATCCCCTACTGTCCTCCACCCAGTATTATAACAAGGGCTTTCCTGATGGGACCTTCAGCTATGGAAGCCAAGGGTGTCTCTTCTTTCTGCTTTGGTCATTTCCTCACTGTCTCTCTATCCTTGCCTTGGACTTAATGATATTTCAACACAACCTGGATACCCATCTCACATTCTTATGAGGGGTGTTATGGAGTTATTTGATGAGGCTTAAATAACCATTGAATCTGTAATAACTTTTGGGTTGGCACCTTTTATTCTTTCCAACTTTCCTTCTTAAAAAAAATGTGAGTTAAGCCGGGCATGGTGGCGCATGCCTTGCATCCCAGCACTCAGGAGGTAGAGGTAGAGGATTGCCGTGAGTTCGAGATGATCCTGAGACAACAGAGTGAATTCCAGGTCAGCCTGGGCTAGAGTGAGACTATACCTCAAAAAACAAAAATAAACGAATAAATAAAATGAAGTTCTATTAAAAATGTGAGTTAATCAAGGGCCTTAATCTGCTGGACTAAGAAGAACATCAGCAGGGTGTGGGGTTGCTTACCTGTACCCCCAGTACTTGGGGGCGCTGATGGGGGTGGATGACAAGTTCAAAGGCAGCACAGGCTGCAGAATAAAACCCAGTCTCACAGAAGAAAAAGACGGAGGAGAAAAAGGGTTATCTTGGATGCATGTGTTGCAGGCATGCATTCATGCATGTTCGCATGTGGTAGCAGGTACATAGGTGTGTATGGAGGTGATGCATGTGTGAGTGCCAGAAGTTTGATGTTGGATGTCTTGGTAGATGGCTCTCCATCTTACATACTGAGGCAATGTCTCGCACTTGAACCCAGGGCTCACTGATTCAGCTAGTCTGTAACCAGCTTGCCCCAAGGATCCCCCTTCTCTGCTTCCCAGAGCTGCAGCCTGTCCAGCTTTGTTTTAAAAAAATATTTTTTGTAATTCTCTTTTTAAAATTTTTTTGTTTATTTTTTATTTATTTATTTGAAAGCAACAGACAGAGAGAGAAAAAGGCAAATAGAGAGAAAGAATGGGCACGTCAGGGCCTCCAGCCATTGAAAACGAACTCCAGACGCATGCACCCCCTTGTGCATCTGGCTAACATGGGTCCTGGAGAATCGAGCCTTGAACCAGAGTTCTTAGGCTTCACAGGCAAGCGCTTAACCACTAAGTCATCTCTCCAGCCCCTGTCCATCTTTTACACAGATGCTGGAGATCCAAACCCTGGTCATCATAGCTATGCAGCAAGTACTTTATCCACTGACCATTGCTTCAGCTCCAAGGGGCTCAAATTGTTCATCACTTCTTTCTAGAGTATTGTGGCTTTTATTTGTCTGACTGTCCTTGTGTTTTTATACCTAGAAGTAAAAACACACCCCAGAAATAAAAGTTTAACCCATACACGTATCTTTCCTTCACTGTCCATTCATTCAACCCTCCTATCTCACTGTACCACCTACCCATTCATCAGTTTCTTTCTTCCTCCATTTCTTCCTTTCCTTTTTCCATCAATCTATACTTCTTTTTAAAATATTTTATATTTTCTGAGAGAAAGAGAAGACCTGGCATTGCAGGGCCTATTGCTACTACAAGTGAAGTCCAGATCCATGTGCCACTTTGTGCATATGGTTTTATGAGGGCACTGGGGAGTCGAACTCAGGAAATCAGTCTTTGATACTTTAATAGGCCTTTAACAGCTGAGCTATCTCCCCAGCCCCCATCCTTACATGCCTCTCTGTGCATCCCACCTTCCTTTGATGCATCCCTCCCTCCATTCCAGCTAATTCAGTCTTTCTTTTCCTCCTGCTGTCTATGCACATTCATCAGTCCATCCATCCACTCATCTGGTTTACATCCATCCCTTCATCGATACATGCACTGCATTCTCCTCACTTATCCTCCAAAGTTCCCTCTCATCCTCCATCCATAATCTATTCACTCATCCATTCCTGCTTTTAGCCTTCCTTTCATTCATCCACACATCAATCACTTTTATGCTCTTCTTTTGTTCTCTTCTCCATCCATTAAATTGTGCATTCCTTTGTCACCCATCCCTACTTTCTATGTATAGACCTTGTTCCTTGCTGCTTTTGACCATCTGTGTGCATATGAACACTTTAAGGCAAACGTGTAAAGATAATAGATAGCAGAACCTAGGCAAGATTATCCAGATGCTGCCAGTGCTACTTAGGAGTTCTGTGATTTTAGAGAAGTCACTTGCTCACCTTTCCTTCTGATTCTGCAATTTTCAGTATGGTGATAACTTTAATAACTACTCTATACATATTATTTTCAATAGATGAAGGCTTGATAGCTGTAAAACACACAATGGCTCCTGACTCTTAATGAGTGTAATGATGTTTGCTAAAGCACTAATTTAAAAATCAACTCTTGACATGCATATAGCCCTGTCTATTTTAACTATCTGCCTTTCTTCAGTTACTCACACATTGCTGACTCATGGTTTGTTGTCTGTGGATGCACACAGTGACTGACTCTTTGCTGGAGAGAATATGTGGTCTGGACGGACTCATCTGCACACAGATCTCTCTGGAGACACCTAAGCAGCTAAAAGCGTGGCATTACCAGGAGGGTTCCAATTCCTGCAGCCTAGGAGCGCAGGTGTGACAACGCAGCAGTCCTCTGCATGGTGTTTCAGTCTGCTAGCTCTGTAGACTGTAAATCAGCACCCAGATTAAGCAAAGGTGGAGTTTCTGTGTGGATGATAATAGTCATAACTTTCTTATAAGAAAGGCCATTGATAAACTTGTCTTTAGAAGTCCTTTCTTCTCCTGAGGTGGAAAGCCACTAAAAGTTTCTAAAGGGATATTTTTACACATATTTGCTGAAGAAATAGTATTAAAAGAGCAGATTTGCATGGCAAAGTGCCGGCATGTGATAATGAATCTTTTTGTCCAGATCAGAGATGAGACACTGTGGTGTGCTCCAGGAAGGACATACATATGGGACCTTGCATATCTTATGGTGACAGTTAGCCTGGGACCATTATGGCTCCATCTCTAACCCGCATGTGAGCCCAGTTATGTACATAGACCCTAGGTATTTTAAACCAAATGGCCCAGTGACACATAGTACATAGTGACTGTCACTGCGCTCTTCATTAAATGTCTAGTGGCGCATCAAGGTCAAGCTTTCCTAACTGCAACTTCCATGAGATGATCTTCATCAAAGATCCTTTTCTTCTTCTAAACAGACTTACTGAATTGAAATGTTTTGGTACTACCATACAATAGCCAACTACTTTTGGGCATCTTCTTCAACTCTAAACATATTGGCTTCTGGGGGTGGAGAGATGGCTTAGCGGTTAAGGCGCTTGCCTGAAAAGCCAAAGGATCTTGGTTTGATTCCCCAAAACCCACGTAAGCCAGATGCACAAGGGGCACATGCATCTGGAGTTCATTTACAGGCCTGGAGGACTTGGCACACCCATTCTCTCTCTGTCTCCCCCCCCTCTCTAATAAATAAATAAATATAAAATATTTAGAATGAATAAGAAAAGAGATTTGCTTCTGATCAATGAAATGAAACTAAAATACTAAATACTAAAAAAGATGCATTGTCTTGGGAATGTTGGAACATAAACTCTGGAGTTTTTTTTTTTTTTCTTTAAATGTCTTCAGCTGGCAACAGAGAATGACATTCATTGACTTCTGGTCCTAGCCTGAAACGCTGTTGTGTAAATTGAGGGAAAGAAGTCCTTTCATAGGATCACAATCATGAGAATAAGTGAAACACACGACCTGTGATGTCCTCTGAACAATTAAGGTCGTGTAAACACTAAATATGCAATAGAATAATAGCAAACATGTAACAATAAGATTAAAATGTGTATTTATACATGTAGTATATGTTTAGGAATGTTTCATGACCTTATTGCTGACTTATCCTATCAACTGACACAATTTTTATTCACTTATTCCTTAGTTTAAATTAACCTTTAATTTATGTATCCTAAAATTCATCTTACAAAGCATACAGTGCAATAATTTTTATATTCAGAACTTTCAACCTATCTTCATGACCTAATTCCTAAGCACTTTCATCACAAATACAACCCAGCACCCATCAGCAGTATCCCTTATTTGTGATGGTTAGTCTGATTTGCTGACTTGATTGGATCTACAATCATCTCTGAAGGAGTTTCTAGATTAGGTAAGTTGAGACAGGGAGATTCCTTCTAATTGTACCCAGCACCATTCCATGGGCTGTGTGCCAGCCTGAATAAATAGGAGAAATCAAATTACACCAGCAGTCATCTCCTTCTGCTCCCCAACTGTGGACTGCCGTGTAACCAACTGCTACGCCCTTACCTCTATGATGGGCTGTGCCCTCCAAATGGAACCCAAAATAAACACTTCCATGCTGGAGAGATTGTTCAGTGGTTAAGGGCACTTGTTTGCAAGCCTGCTAACTCAAGTTCGATCTTCCTCAGTGTTCATATAACATCAGATACCAGATGGCTACACGCATGTCATCTCAGTGTGCCCAGAGCAATGGAAAGTGAGACCAAGAGAATCTGGATGTCCTGTAAGAAGAAGCAGCTAAATAGCAGAGACCCTGTCTCAAAGAAAGCAAAAGGAGAGGATGAACATTCCAAGGTGGCCCTCTGACCTCCACATGCACACGATGGCACATACTCACTTCCCCGCCACATACACACCATACAAGAACACACATGCACAACACAAATGAAAAAGTGTTGCTTAAGTTGTTTCTGTCAGTGTTTTTGTCACAGCGAAGCAGAAAATAACCAATACACTACTCTGCATTCCTATCAGCCCTTGGCAACCAGGAACCCACATTTATTTCTGATTTTCTTATTCAGGGTATTCCACAAGAAAAGGATCATACAATATGTGGCCTCTTGTATAAGCTTTGTTTTACTTAGTATGCTTTCAGCATTAATACTTAATTCTTATTTAGCACTGAATAATAGTACCATTAAAAATTTTTATTTAATTTTAAGAGGGAGAGAGAGAGAGAAGGGGGGAGAAGAGGAGAGAGTAAAAGAGAGAGAGAGGGAGACACAGAGAGAAAGAGAGAGCATAAGGGCCACTATCTGCTGCAAACAAACTCCAGACAAATGTGTCACTTTGTTAATCTGGTTTTACATGGGTACTGGGGATTCAAACCTAGGTCACTAGGCTTTGTAGGCAAGTGCCTTAACTGCTGAGCCATCTCTCTATCCTAATAATACTATTTATATGAATACAGCACAGTTTGATTATACATTCACCAAATGATTTATATTCTGTTGTTTCTAATTTTCAGCCATTATGAAACTGGCCACAAACATTTCATGCCTGTATTCCTGATGGTACATTTCAATTTACATGAGCATATACCTAGGAGTGGGCTTTTCCAGATCATAATCTAATTTCATGTTTACTTTCCTGAGGAACTGGTAAGCTGCTTCCCAAAGCATCTACCATTTCATATTTCCATCCACAGTGGAGGAGGACCTTGGTTTCTCCACATGCACTCCAACTTATAGTTTTCAATATCCTTTTTCTTATACCCACATTTATAATAAGCTATCTTAACTTAATACTGACTTTATTTTAATAATATATTGAATTCTCTCTCCTATAGCTCCATTGATTCTCCCCTTCTTTGAGCTAGTGGATTAGATTTAATATCTCATTGGAGTTCTGACTTGTATGTGCCTCATGATACAACATTGACTCTCTAAGTACCCATTGGTTATTTGCATATAGTGTTTGGGGAAATTTTCTGTTTAAATTCTTGGTTCACTTTTAAATTAGACTACTTGTCTTTTTCTGATAGAGTTATAATTAGCTTGCATACAATGCCTTTAAGATATATAGCTTGCAAACTTTTTCATAGGCTATATTTTTACCTTTCTGATAGAATTCTGGAAAGGATACAAGTTGTGAAAAAGTACAGTTCTATTTTTCTTTGGTTGCTTGTGTTTTTGGTGTTATATCACAGGAAACACTGATAAATCCAAGCTCATAAATAATTACAGCTATGGTTTCTCCTGAAGCTTTACAAGTTAAATGCTTATGTTTCTCTCTTTAGTCACTATCAGTTAGTTTTCAGTGGTGTGGGCAAAGTGCCTGGAATGTGGCCAATCAGTTATCAAGGAATCATTTGTTGAAAACACATTCTTGCCCTAGTGAATAGTTTTGGTATTATTATCAAAGTGAATAATTTCAACGATTAAAGGTTCATTGCTAGCCTATCAGGTTCAGGTTATCTACACATTTATTGTGAGGTCACACTGTAGTGACTCTAGCTGTGTAGTGAGATTACAAAATGAGAGGAATGTTATGCAAACTTATTCTTCTCCTATGGCCTTTCAGTACATTATAGAAAGTACATGTTGAGGACTGGTGAGATAGCTTAACAGTTAAGGCACTTGCCTGCAAAGCCAAAGGACCCAGGTTCAATTTCACAGGACCAATGTAAGCCAGATGCGCAAGGTGATGCATGTGTCTGGAGCTTGTTTGCAATTTACTGGAGACCCTGGCATACCCATATTCTCTCTCTCCCTTTCTCTCTCTTTCTCAAATAAATAAATAAATATTTTAAAAAGAAAATGCATATTGAAGTCTGCAGCTATTAAGTTTACCTTAAATTTAAGTTTTCTCATAGTTTTCTCTTAAATTAAATATGTTTTTGCTTTCTTCAGTTTGGGGCTAATGCTATTTGGTGCACATATTTTTTACATTCACTGTGTCTTCCTGATGGGCTGACACTTCTATCTTTATAAAATGTCCAACTTGAGGGCTGGAGAGATGGCTTAGCGGTTAAGCGCTTGCCTGTGAAGCCTAAGGACCCCGGTTCGAGGCTCGGTTCCCCAGGTCCCACGTTTGCCAGATGCACAAGGGGGCGCACGCGTCTGGAGTTCGTTTGCAGAGGCTGGAAGCCCTGGCGCGCACATTCTCTCTCTCTCCCTCTATCTGTCTTTCTCTCTGTGTCTCTCGCTCTCAAATAAATAAATAAATAATTTTAAAAAAATGTCCAACTTGAGGCTGGAGAGATGGCTTAGTGGTTAAACGCTTGCCTGTGAACCCTAAGGACCCTGGTTCGAGGCTCAATTTTTCAGGCTCCACGTTAGTCAGATGCACAAGGAGATGCACGCGTTCATTTGCAGTGGCTGGAAGCCTGGCATGCCCATTCTGTCTGTCTCGATCTGCCTCTTTTGCTCTCTGTCTGTCACTCATAAATAAATAACTAAATACAAAAATGTCCCAACTTTATCTCTAGCATTAGTTTTTGCATATTAGGATGCTAGCATTATATTAGTATAAGTTTTCCCATCTTAAAAAAATATTTTATTAACTTATTTATTACAGAGAGAGCAGAAAGAAGCACAGGGGTGGGGACAGGTAGAGAGAATGGGTGTGTCAGAGTCTCCAGCCACTGGAAACAAATTCCAGGTGCATGTGCCCCCTTGAGCATATGGATTATGTGGGTCCTGAGGCTCCTTGGACTTTGCAGACAAGTACCTTAACTACTAAGCCATATCTCCAGCCCAAGTTTTCCTATCTTTTAATCCACTGTTTTCATGGTAAGTCTTTCTTTCTCCATTCTCTCATTCTCAGATGATTTATTCCTTTAAAGTTAAACTTCATCTCTTGTAAACAACATGAAGTTGATTATTTTTCCTTTGTAATTCTGATTTCAGTCTTTATTTGAACTTTAATCATTGATATTAAGTACTGAAAAGATAAGATTATATGTTGTTTTCCAATTCATTTTATACATGTCTCATATCTTTTTGTTTATCTTACCCATCTATTATTGTCTTTTTGGATTGCACTGCTATCTTCCTGTATCTTTTGAAATTTTTTGTCAGTTTAGTATGTTCTTCTCTTAACGATTGTCTTGAGGAATACAAGTAACCCTTATTTTATGTCATTGTACCTTGAATTCATTTTTCTTCTGCCATGTGGACAAGTAAACTTAGGTCCTCATGGAGTTCAGGTACTTAACAACAAAGCTGCATCCACAGCCAAATATCAACTTAATCTTTATTTTTTTTTCGAGGTGGGGTTTTACTCTAGCTCAGGCTGTCCTAGAATTCTCTTTGTATCCTCAGGGTGGACTCTAACTCATGGCAATCCTCCTACCTCTGCTGGGATTAAAGGCGTGTGCCACCACACCCAGCCTCAACTTAATTTTTAAATAATATTAAAACTTTTCTTCTCTCCCTCTCTCTCTCTCTCTCTCTCTCTCTCTCTCTCTCTCTCTCTCTCTTCTTACTTTTTGTAAGTATTGGGAATTTGATCTAAGGTCTCATGCATGCTATACAAGAGGTCTACCACTGAACAATATTTCCCAATGACAGTAACACTTTTATATAGCTCCATTTACTGTCCCCTACTTTGTACTATTAGTATAATAGAAATAACAACATTTGGGCTGGAGGGATGGCTTAGTGATAAAGGCACTTGCTGTCAAAACCTGTTGGCCCAGGCTTGATTTTCTAGTACCCACATAAAGCCAGATGCACAAAGTAGTGCATGCATTTGGAGTTTATGTGCAATAGTAAGAGGCCCTGGCCTGCCCATACTCTCATTTGGTCTCTTGCTCCCTATCCCTCCCCCTTTCTCTCTGTCTCTCTCAAAGAAAGAAAAAAGACAGAAGGAAGAGTGAAAGGAAGGAAGGAAGGGAAAGGAAAGAAAAAGATATATCCTTTCATGTTGTAGGTTTATTAATACAGTTTTATAATTATTGTCTGACATAGTCGTATTTCAAATTAAATAGAAAGCATTGTAAGCACAATCGATTATATACTGTCTTATATTAAACTGATCTTATATTTACCTCTGTGTTGCATTTCCTCATGAATTTTAGTTATTGTCCAGTGCCATTTAGCATATATACATATATGTCCATTTTTAGCATTTCTTTTAAGCTAGATCTTCTAGTGACAGTTCTGTTTTTAAAATAAGTCTGGGTATGTCAACTTCTCACTCATTTTTGAAGGACAGTTTCTGCATATATAGAATTCGTGGTGTACAAGTTTCTGTTATGTTTTGGGTTTCTTTTTTCAGCCTGAGCATTTTGAAAATGTCATTTGACAGCTCTGTAACTTCCATGGTTCCTATTTGAATTCAGCTATTAATCTTACTGTACATGATGAGTCATTTTTCTTTCTCTGCTTTAACGTTTCTCTATCTTGGAACAACTTGATTTTTTTTTCTATGATCTTCCCCGCTGATCTCCCAGCAAGCTTTCATGTCTATCTTTTAGATCTATGGTCATGTTCTCTTGGTGTATACCACACAGTAGGTGGCAATTTCTAAGTTTTGGGTTTGGAGTAGAAGAATCTGCATGGCACCATTTAAATGTAGATAAAATCAGAGAACAATGGTATGGTTATGCCTAAATTTGTCCAGACCATTCAAACGCTAGCTCAGAAACTTTATTTGCAGCCTTGTTGTTTTTTGCTATTATTTTAAGGTTGAAAACCAAAGAGACCATTCTCCTTGAATTATCAAAAGGGTAAGGAAATAATTAACATTAAAGTATGATCATTTTGGCATACCCAGCTTCCTGCCAGCCATTTAAAACATGCCTTTTGGAATACTTGCTATGACTTGTGCAAACTTCCCATCACAGCTGAGTCCTGGCGGGGGGGGGGGAGGGGAGATACTGGGCAACAATATCTATCTCTAAGTGAAGATCATTTATGAGCTTCCTTCTTTTTGTTTAGATTCTTTAACAAGAGTTCTTACAGAGCACATGGGTCCTTTGCGCCTGAAGTACCATGACATGTAAAAGATCTGATGGAGGCATACCTGCTGGTGGAATGAGCACTGCCTTGGGGTCACGCAGAACCCATGGGTGACAGCTCCTCCCCATTTGGGAGCTACTTTGGTGCCTAGTAGCTCAGTGAAGAGCAGTGATCTTGTGGTCTGAGTGAACGTTTGCTTGCAGCAGCAGGAGCCTGCCAATAACCTGGACTTTTTCTAAAGATATAGTACATCTCACTGTGTCCCTAGGAACTTACCTCCCTCTTCTTAGTTATCATGGCTTCATGAATTCATCACAGAGAACATTGTGACAGTAAGACTGTCAAGAATACAGTGCTTTTACAGAGGTAAGTTACCAGGAAAGTGACAGGAAAATGGCTGTCTCCAGGGTCATCATCATGACCGCACTGCACAAGCACATACCCAGGGCTTCTCAAATTTTTGTGAGTGTTAGAATTCTGTTAGGGCTTCACAGAGTAGATTGATGATCCTGTTTAGGATAAAGTAGGGGGCCAACAATATAAAATTTTCACAAATTCCAGGGCAGGTGATGCTGGTCCAGGTTACACATTTTGACCATCAGCATGCCACATTTGATGTCTCTTGATTCAATGATCTGAGATACTCTTCTCCATGACTTGTTTATAATTTCTGCCTGAATGTGTTACAGCAATGTGCTTATAGTCACAATCCTGCCATACTCATGGGTTTTTCTCTGCTAACTTATTCCCCTCTCAGGGAAAGATCTTTACCTCAGGCTGAAGAAATCACAACCCTCAGGTGTGTCCATTAGCAGCCCAGCAGGTGCTGGTAGGTAGGTAGAGAGAAACCAAAACTATTCAACTACTCAACGACTCAATACTACTTGCGGCGGGGTGGAGGGGGGAGACACAGAGTTAGATGGGATTATACTAACCCCTTATGTGGTTCCCTGGGTCTGGTTCTGCCAAGACATGTTCATGTCAATAGTCATTGGTCCCCAGCCTCGCTTGCTTTTCTTCAGATCTTAGTCATGTAAATAGAGTCACTTCAAGTATGGGAGTTATTTCCATGGACTACCTTGAGAATATATGGATAAACGAAAATACATTTGTATATGGTTTGCACCTCCCAGAGCTTGAAAGCCACTAGTTTGAACAAAGAAATGTGAATCTGGCTTAACAGAGTACTTTCCAGAAGGAGATCAAGGACTGAAATTTCAAGGGTGGATGGTGAGGAACCTGATCAGATATCAAATGATAAGAAAGTTTTGAGGATGTCACCTAAGAGGATTCTTTGCCAAAATTAAGTTCAGAAGGCAAAGGCTTCCCTGAGAAAGGGCTTCGGAATGGGCCAGCTAAGTTTTGTTCTAAGAACTCTGTCAGAAATTATATATATATATATATATATATATATATATATATATATATATGTATATATAAACACACATAGTTCCAGGTATATAATACATCTGAGAGGGCTTACCAACAACTTTTAATCCCAAATCCAAGAAATGCTAGGAATTGCAAATTATCTAAATGAGTATCATAAAAATTTTAGGTCAAGATTAATTTCCATTTGCTGTTACAATTAAATGAAAATAGCATTTGTGTAGTTAAATCTTTTGAGGTTAATGGCAGATATAGTTAATCCAGCCAAATGATAGGTTATTAACATTCCAAGAAAAGTTTGAAATTAGCAAGCAACAATGGGACTTGTAACTATCCTGAGCAGCCAATCTCAAATGAAGGTTTACCCTCTGAGACACTATATTCATTGGATTGGCTTTAGGACACTTTCTGTGTTTTTATGAGTGACCTGAACAATAAAGTAGAAATAAACTTATGAAATTTTTAGAAAGAAGCTCTTAAGCCATGATGACTTATCCGTTAGAGAATGGACCTGGCTTTCCCAATGCCCCAGTGAAGGAGCCATATAGGGTCCAGATGAAGAGAAATAGCATGCAGTGGCACTTTGTATGGAAGGCTGCCCTTGGGAGAGAATAATACATCCCAGAATAACATTTAGCAGACAATGAGTCAGTGATGCTCAAAGGAAAAGAAAAGATGTGTGGGTCAAACCACATCGTAAGTATCTCTAAAGTCAGTGCTTGCCAAAACTTCTGGATGATGATGACAGTAGCTTTGACTTGGGAGGCTGGAACAGAGAGGGAGTGGAGAGGAATCGCCCTTGCCCACTTTGAAGTTTCTTTGGGTCTGCTTGTTTGACACCTGGTTTTGCATTTCTCTAACCTTTGACAAGTAAATGGGCTTGCTCCAGGTCTGTGTTCCATCTTTCTGCCTTTCCTTCAGTCAAGAAGGGGCACAGGAAAGACTGGCTCATCTACAAGGATGAGGAGGAAACTGAGCCAGCAGGGAAGAATCTTAACCCTGAGTTAGGCTGATGATACAGGGTACCCTAGAGCTACCTGGGCCTGTCAGAGCCATGCTGGATGGGGGTAAAGCCGCCAGTGTTTGAACAATACTCCTGAATCACAGAGCCCCTGCATTTGAGCTAAGTGTCTGGGATTTCATACCTGCACACCATGGAGCTGCTGAATATGGCCTGTGAGCAGGCCAGGCTGTCCCTGCATAAGCTTCCTTCTGCAGTTTTCTCTGATTCTTCCTCATGGACAGCCTGCCTTTGCCGAGCGGGGCTATGCTTGTCCACTGTGATTCTATCCACTGTGTGGCTAAACACCTGCTCTATGAAACATTTACCCTGGCATTGACTTCCTTGTCCCCTGTCCCTACCTCAGCACTGAGTGCTCACTCCTGGCCCCTGAATGAAGTGAATGCATCGTTATAGCTGCCTGGAAAGGTAGGTAATGGATGTACAAATGTCTCTACAGAACAGGTGACTCAGCTCAGCCGTGAAAAGAGATGGCCGCTGAAATATTGCTGGCTTTGCCTGTGATTCTTTGCTCTGGAGAACATTTTATCAGTATCTGTGAAATGCCTGCATAACAGAGAGGAAGATGTGATTAATAAGTCACATGAATCCAAAGCAATGCACATCGATCGTAGGCCTGCCTGTGGGCTGAAGAAGATAAAGGTCTGTGAGACGTGCTGGTAAGTGTGATCTTCAGCATGCAGTTTGATTGAGAGATGTTAGGGCAGGTGATGATGAGCTGCCCAGAGGAGACTTCAGACAGGTTCTCAGGCAAGTAGAGATCTCTTTCCAGAGGCAGGGAAGTAATTCTTGTCTGATGCCTCTTTGCCACAGTAAAACAAGCCTTAGTATATATTTTTCATTTTTCCCCAGGGATCTCTAAAGTCTGGGAATATTCAAGCCTTGGAAATTTATAGAACCCATACAAATAAAAACAGAAAATTACAGGTGCACACATGCTCTGCCTGACACCTGGACTACTTTCTGCTTCCCATGGTGCTTGGCTCAGAGGAGCTGAGTGTCCTTGTTTCATTTCTGCCACACAGGCAGAGGACTATGGCTGCATGACATGCAAAGCGTAGCCAGTACCCATGCTTCATGATGATGTCACTGTTATTCATTCTCCATCGTTGCAGTGAGGTTCACATTATTGGCAGAAATCATATGGGAAGAAGGTTTATTTTGGCTTGCAGACTCAAGGAGAAGCTCCATGATGGCAGAGGAGAATGATGGCATGAGCAAAGAGTAGATATCACCTCCTGGCCAACATTAGGTGGACAATAGCAACAGGAGAATGTGCTAAACACTGGCAAGGGAAAACTGATTATAATACCCATAAGCCCAACAATATATTGCCTCCAGGAGGCATTAGTTCCCAAGTTATCATCACATGGGGGCATTACATTCAGAACACCTTAGTTTATGGAGGACACCTGCATAAAACCACCATATTCTGCCCCTGGCCCCCATAAACTGATAGCCATCCATGATGCAAAATGCAATGTGTTTACTCCAACTTTAAAAGTCTCCATAGTTTTTAATCAATCTCAATGATATTAAAACTTTCCAATAGTCCAAGAACTGAGCCATAATACCAAAAAAAAAAAAAAATCCCCCCAAACCCAAAATGACACAGAATAAACATTCACACTGCAAAAGATGGCATTAGGTATAACAAAGAAATGTTCAACCAATACAAGATTTAAAACAACAAGGGCAAACAACAATCTCTGTAGCTCCAACTCCAACAACTCTACTCAGTGACAAGTCTCCAAGTCTGATGATTCTAACAAGCAGTAAGTCTCTGGAGTTCCAATTCCACCCCTCCAGCTAGGCTACTTACATTCCTGGAAAGTCTTATCTGAGCCACTTGCTCTCCTTAGTCTCCATCTTGTGGTCCCGGAATCTCCCCTAGGTCTCCACTACAAACTATGGTCCATCCTCACAGCTACCTAGGGTTGATATGCAGGCAATCAAGCAAACCTGCTTCACACTGTCCATGGCTGTTTTCAAAACACAAGACTGTTACAAATTCAATTACCCTCTCTTTCCTGAATTTCTTATACTTCATAATGCCAGGTAGGGTACCAATTTGTTAATGTTGGGGGGGGGGGATAGAGCAGACTTTGAAGAACGGGACACTTCTTGAGCATTTAGTCCCCTTCATAAGAGTCTACATTCTTCCTATTGTCCCAATATCAGAGGTTATAATCTCTCATGCAATTGCAGCTGAATGGCAGAAGTTTCAGCCCACAGATTCATTTCTGTGCCATATCCCTCTGCTTATACCAGTCCATTTCTTGAAAAAGCATTCCTGCTCAAGTTCTCAGGACATGAGCATAACAGCAAGCATCTCACACACACTGTTCTAGCCCAGTCCAGGGAAAGATTTTTCTCACCCTCACAAGCCAAAACTCACAATATCTCTTACTGCATTCAGGTCTTTTAACTCTAACCAGAATAGTCCATCAAGGTATACTTACAGCACTGAAAGCTGTCTGTTAGGCCACAGTCTTAATTTCCTCCACATTTCTGCTCAAAGCAATTCCAAAATGCCAAAGCCACACAGTCAGTTTTTGAGCAGCAGTGACACCACTCTTAGGTACCTACTTCATTGTTGCAATGAGGTTTGCATTGCTGGCAGAAATCACCCAACCAAGAGGAGCTTGTGGGAAAAAACGTTTATTTTGGCTTACAGACTCATGGGGAAGCTCCATGATGGCAGGGGAAAATGATGGCATGAGCACAGGGTGGACATCACCCCCTGGCCAACATCAGGTGGACAATAGCAACAGGAGAGTGTGCCAAACACTGGCAAGGGGAACCTGGTTATAATACCCATAAGCTCACACCCAACAATATACTGCCTCCAGGAAATGTTAACTCCAAAGTTTCCATCAGCTGGGGACATTACATTCAGAACACCTAAGTTTATGGGGGAAACCTGAATCAAAATACCACACCAGCCTTAGCCACACTGGGCATGTCCAGAGTGCCTGATATTTACACTCAAGATGTAACCCAAGTTAATTGTTGTGACAAAGACCTTTGCTTTGCTAAGGAATATGACCTTTGCTACTATTATTAAGCCAGGCTTAAATGAACATACACATGAGTTTTCACCTACTTTCCAGCCTTGCTTCTTTCCTTTTCCCTTTACTATCAAGTGTGCACATTTGCATGCATAAACTTTTCACCTATGCACAACAAATGGTGATATTGATGATGTATTATTTACATGTGAGTTTCTCTGACTCTGGGTTTCTGCCTGTGGCAACAGGACTTTGGTTCCTCACCTTCTTCATCTTGAAATAAATGGGAGTCCCATGAGCAACATTGCCCTAAGCTGCAGCAAGAACAGTGCCCATCTGCCTGGTATTTCCCCTGGCCTTTCCCATATCTTAACTGCAAGGGATCTGATAAATATCCCAAGGCACACTTGAGTCAAAAGTTGATAGCTTGTGGCTCATCCAATTAAAGAAAACCCTTGACATCTATTAAACAGAGATTTCTGTTAATGGTATCTTCTGCTTAGCAACTAAGCAAGCATAATTGATGTTTAAGTGATAACCCAGAGGACTTGGGAACTCTGACAAGTGTTCTAAATTATCCAATAGAGATTGATATTCTTATAGTGTCCTTGCAATCCCTTTTTATGGCACAGCACAAAGGGCAAAAAATAAAGATATCTGGAAAGAGATGCTTGGGGAACAAAGATGTTGTGTATTGTTTTATTCAGAGCTCTAGAACAGGAAAAAGTGGCTTAGAAAAGAAATGGAATTTTACAAAAGAGAAAGTGACACCCATCATTTGAACAGACAATAAAGCCATTGTGAACCTCTGGTTCCTACTCCTTCTAAGCCAGTGAGTGTGCACACCATCCCATTCTTCATAAGAAATGTGGAGGCAGACCAGCTTGCCTTGCTTGAGTTCACTTCTTCTGTGGATATTTGTCCCCATCAGTAGTGACCCCACCAGAACAGAAAATCCAAGAAGCAGAGCCACTGCCATTCTGGTATCCACAACACAGAAGGTGATGGTGGAGGGCATCGTCTAAGGAGCCAGGGCGCTCTGAATCCCTCTATGTGTTTTGAGGAAAGTTGTAGACTTTTCTGAGTCTTGGAAGTTTACTGGAAGGATAAAATAATGGGACATTTATAGAGTGACTAAGATATAGAGAGTGTTCAATACATCACCTCATTACTAAGTGGTTTACTTTTAAAATAAGGGTGAGCAAGGGCATTGCCCTATTTGTGGTGTGAATCCTGGCTTTGTGAGAAACAAAGTGCCCAGGTGCCCTACTGGTCACACCTCAGCCACATAAATGACTATCATCTGGGATCAGAGGTGAGGAGCTTTTGTTCACTGTTTAATAACAGGTACTGTGTGACACAACCCTCCAAGGAAAACAACTATTGCCACCTAGCACTGCATATGAAAGACTCTCATCATTGGGTCTGTAGCTATTCCCCTACAGAGGGAGAGGGACAGGGAAGGATCGACCCCCTCCTGAGAGTTCAGTAGACCCCGTGTCAGCTGTATACAATGATATATGAGATCTTGTGGCCTCGAGGAGAGATAGATGTGAAAGATCAAGGAACAGGGCACACCACCTATCCAGGCATGTTGTGTTCCTTAGAGGGATGAGTCCTTTCTATGTGGTTACTTTGGGGTCTCCATGTTCCTTTAGGTGACCCTTAACCCATGCTCTGTCAAAAGAAGAGCCCAATAAATTCATTGGTTCACTAAGGTAAACACGGATGGAACGACCATTAGTAAGGAAAAAGTTCACACAAAGCAGGTTTTGCTGGAAAAGGGAAGAATAGAAATAATGAGAGTTTAACTTTGGAAAGTATCTTCCTCACTAGAACTTTACTTTCCTCCCTGAAAATCTGTAAGAGAATCCAATCCATCAATCCAGTGAACTGTGGCTGGAAGGACTTTGCTTGGTGAAGTGTGTCCTTGATGTTATCAGGAAGGAGAGACAGCCATCTACCCAATGCCCCAAATACCAGGCACAGAGATTCCAAATCAGTGGCAATATTTTCACAGCTGCACTCAAACCTCCCATTTGTCCATGCCCACTAGTTCCAGAAGGTATGTTTGGCTAGCACCTGGGTATGCACCTGCTTAGCCATAAAATCATCCTGTCAGTAACTGACATGACATCTTCCAAGTTTGACTCTCAGTAGAAACACCACTAAGATTTCTCTATAGTATCTGCTACATGAAAACATAGATGCAAACATGGCTAAACATGTTCGTAACAGTCACAGTCATGTCCTTTGAAGTATTAATTGGTGTTCTGTTGTTTTGTTTTAAGAAAACATTCTTTCTCCTGCCACATCCCACCTTTCTGAGGAGGCTGCATAGATAGACTCCCACCCAGACCTCCGGCACCTGACCATTTATCTTTACCCTGGCGTCCATCTGAGGTTGGGGCAGCCATCACTGGAATGGGAACAGAACTTCTGTTATAGCAAGAATGCTTTCCCCTAGAATGGTTCCCTTTCACCACACCCTGGAGGAATGTGTGAGTATTTCATTAGGTCAGTTCCTTCTTCAATGCCCTACCCATTGCCATTATTTCAATGTCCTTCAATCTATTACAAATGGATTACATTAGCCGCAATTCCACTTTCTCTGTAAACCATGACTCTTGCACTTGTCAAATATGGGAGGAGGGGCATTACATCTTTAACAATATTTTTATTTGTAAACCACTTCACATTTAGCAAGTTGTCTCAAAACCTTGCAACTTAGTAAGCCTATCAAGCATTTTAGCAGGGAAAGAGTGATTTCTAGAAAAGGGTAGAAAACGACTCCTGTGATTCCCTTATGAGCAGCATTCCTAACTGTAGTAAACATTATCAGACTGAAATGCTTCCTTTTCCACTGGTTCTGACCAAAAAAAAAAAAAAAAAAAAAACTGCCTTCAAAGTAGGCTTTGTCAACTTAGGGTTTTCTATATCTTTCTTCCTAATGTACAAGTGGAGATAAATTTCTTGCTACTTCCTTGTTGGTGCTCTTTTCTTAAAAAAGTTTTTTCAGTAATTTATTTATTTGAGAGATAAATGATGGAGAGAGAGATAGAGACAGAGAAATATATATATATATATATATATATATATATATATATATATATATATATATATATATATATATGGGGGGGAGTGAGAGAATGGGTATACCAACTTCTCCATCCATTGTAAAAGTATTCTAGATGTATGCGCCACCTTGTGCATCTGGCTTTACATGGGTAATAGGGAATTGAACCCAGATCCTTAGGCTTTTCTGGCAAGTGCTATAACCACTGGGAAACTTCTCCATCCCCACCAAAAATATTTTTATTTATTTAATTTAGAGAAAGAGAGAGAGGCAGACAGAGAGTGAATATGGGCACACTACAGCCTTCAGTTACTGCAAACAAATTCCAGATACATGTGCCACTTTGTGCGTCTGGCTTTATGTGAGTAGTGGGGAATCAAATCTGGATCATATGTTTTGCAAGTAAGTCCCTTTAACCACTGAGCAATCTCTCCAACCCTATTGTTGGTGTTTCTCATACAGCATGTGTAGGCAGAAAACCCTAATGAATGTGTGAAATGAAATGTCTGGATGTTGAGTGAGTTTCCAAACCACACTTCCCGCATTTTTGGCAATGAAGACACTGTCCTGTTGAGGTCATGGAGACACTGCCTTGTCCACAAACTTGAGAAGAAGATTGTGCACATGTCACTGAATTTCTTTCACTTTTTCTGAGTTTTATTTACTGAGATCAGTCTAAAATATATTCTCATTGCAAGAGAATCCATGGTTAGCATGGGAAATGTGACATCTCAAGAGAAATTGGTACTGGGATTACAGAAATTGTACCTAAAAGCTATCACCATCCAGGATGCTGCCAGCCACTTATAGTCAGCACTGAACTATTTTTAGATAATCAGGGACCTGGGGAAGGACAAATAAATTAGGGTAAAGCCAAATCTGCCAGGACTCTGGTGAAGCCAGTGAGAGATTTGCTCACAGCTAGGATTAGCTGGCTGGACAGTCCTAGATGCAGCAGTAGCAGATTGAGGGAGTCCGTGTGGGAATTGAGATCCATCAAGTCAGCCACAGGGGCATCCTCTCCAGTTTCTACTTGTTGGACTGTCACGGCTGGGGAACCCTTGGGAATCATGCTGCTGTTTAAGTTGCTTCAGATAAACATTTGGAAGTGAGAGAGGATTCGGTTTTGTGACCTTAGGGTACTCCGGCTGCTGAAACTGTTAAAAGGAACAGTAGTCCTTTTCTTCCAATGCAAAACAATGGAGTTTCTGACAAAACAAGCAAAGAATTCTACCCTTGTGGTTCCAAGTACATCATCACAGAGCAGAAAGATCTACATAATTGTGCAGCATTAAGGTACACCTCACCCTGCCCTGGCTCTGGTTCATTCCAGTGGATGTTAGGCATCCTATACAGTACAGATCCTAACCAGTCCTTCTCTAGAGGGCACTTGAACAAATGCAGATCTCAAATTGCCACACCTGCTGGCATGAATCCCTTTAGGATTCTTCAAAACTCTGAGAAAAGTGTTCTAATACATTCCAGCAGAACAGTAATCCATCCTTCCTAGGAGCAGTGAGCTTCTTCCCATGAGTGTCACCTGGCCAGACGTCAGCATCCATCACTGTGCCTCTCACTTCCACCTGGAGCAGTCTCCAAGTAGAGGCACTCTTCACTTCCTCCCTTCTATTGGAGCTGCTATAGGTCCTCCTCACACTTGGGGAGTTTGTTGTTCAATTTTGTCTTGATTTTTATATTTCATGCTATCAAATTTGTTCAGTTCCTTTTAAAACAAATGTTTGTGCTCATTATAGTAATTTCAATTCAGATCTTCCTCTTACTTCTGCCTTTGTGTTGAATACACATCCCCAGTCCTCAGCTGTGTCTGACACAGCCAGTGTGTTAGGTGGCGACATTGCGTGAATTCGGGTTTATTACTATCCATTCCAAATCTGACCTCTGAGTCCTCTGTTCCTGAGCCCTTAACTTGAGTGATTCATCCATTTTCTGGATATGACTCAAAATTTAATGAAGCACTTACCAGTCACTATGCCTCACGTTGGAATCAACCCCAAGGAGCACAATTGCCAGAAGACAGTTTTCTGTTGTATCTCTGTTGGGTTGGAATTCCAGTACGGCTATTGTGTTCACTTGAACGCTGTGGACTTCCATGAGCCTCAGTTCTTTCCTCACACAGAGACGATAATACCAAACCATGGTACTTTCTGAGCATGCACTGAGGCTGCTTACGGTGACAGGTCTAGAGTAATTTCTTAATAACTTGCTTTCACACTGTTGCTGGTAATTTCTAGATCTAGTGTTTCCAGGTTGACAGTGTCTTATTCAAAGAAGTGAATTAAGTGCACACAGATAGCAAAGCAGAATGAATTTTGTCTTTAAAATTATTATTTATTTATTTGCAAACAGAGAGAGAAGGGGGGAGAGAGAGTGAGAGCACAATAAAGCCCCTTGCTGCTGCAAATTAACTCCAAGTATATGCACAAGTCTGTGCATGTGGCTTCACAAAGATGCTGGGCAACTGAACCCAGGCTAGCAGATGTTGAAAGCAAGTGCCTTTAATCACTGAGCCACCTCCTCAGCCCCAAGAAGTTTTATTTGAAAGGACAGTGTAAGAATAACTTGTAAGGGAGCAGTAGTCTACTTGGGCTGGAGTGTCTAAGAGAATTAGCTATTGTTTGATGTTTCCTTTTATGGGGACTAAGAGGAAAAGGAGGTATATGCTAGGAATAGAATACAGATGGCTTTCTGTTTTGGTTAACAGACTTTGGGGTTACATAAGCTTTCGTTTATTACACGTCTTTCCAATGCTGTATCCAATCTTAAACACATGCATGCTGAGTCATGTTTAAGCTAAGATAGTGAAAAGTTCACTCCAAGGACACAGTTTGCTTACCCACCACTGATTTAGGCTGAATTTGCCCCCTGGCTTTCATTTCCCACGTTCATTCCAGGACATATTTGAATGGAAACTAGCTATAAAAGAGGTATTACCCAAGGGCTGCCAAAGTAGAAGAGACCTATGTTCTTGTTTGGAGTGGGGTGGGTGAGCAGCTCCATACAGGTGCAGGTGGGGATCCCAGGCTGCAAAGAACTCTGTTAGGAAAGGAATGAGTATTTCCCTCAAGCCAAGCAAGGTGCCAGCTTCTTGGTTCTTCTCACTAAAAGAGCGGTCTGCTTTGTGGAGTACACTGTTCTCGGATTCTAGAAGTGCAAAACTAGCTACTTAAGACATTTGACTTAATTGGTTGTAATTTTGTCTTTTTAAAAGTGCATTGTAAGATGACAACTAAAGATATTTTGGTTTTGTTAACTTTTTTTTCTATTTTATTATAGATTTGGAGGTCAAACATGCTGGACAAGCTGTTCTCCTCTGAGCTCTATCTCTTTACATAATCCTGTCTTATCACACCAGCAAAGGAAGGCAAAGCCATTGATGCTACTGTCATTAGATGAGATGCAGGTCATTGCTAGGCTACAGTGGACATCTCACCTTCTGGGTATTATTGTCTAAGCAGCTAAACATGCCTAGAGAATGGTCTCCTTGACCTCGCTTTCCAAATACAAAGTCCTTTTCAGGCATGCTCCACAAAATATCTTGAATCCAGTTCCATCCTCGCCACCACAGCCATTCACTACTGCAGGTATTTGTCACCTAGTCTTCAGCAAGGGCCTGTCACTAACCCATGGCTGGTATACTGCCAAGTACACCCCATCCACAGGAACCTTGAATGACACCTCTTATCTGATCAATCGTCCTATTATTCTCTCAACAGATATTTTAAACTGTGATAAGAACAGTTAAGGCACTTTTGCTCATCGCCTCCCTAACCTTGGTGTCCCTCTTCCCACCAGCACCCTACACTCCAGCCACTCTAAACGAAGAGCTCTCTCTCTCCATCTTGCTCTTGCCTTCTTCCCTGAATTCTTGCTGGTGATCACCTTGTTAACCAGCCTGACTTTCCTGAAAAATATTCTTTTTTCAAGACTAGAAGACTGAGTTAATCCATGAGTCTATTAGGGAAGCCTTCCCTGAATTCTTTCCAGAACCTTTTCATTGTACTGTTTTATAATAAAAAATGCTTCCATACTTTTTCAATGAAACCAGTCCTAGTCTGGGCAGTCGGCTTCCCCAGCTAGACTGTCAACATCTGAGAAAAACAAGCAGGTCTCAATGCACAATCATCTTGGTAGTCCTAACACTCATCTGAAATGTGAAAGCTCTGAAAATGCAGGGATTTTTTCTCTTAGCATTTCAGTGGTGACTACTGTACAGTGACAGATAAGAAGTTTTTTTTTTTTTTTTCTGCACTAGAACTTTTTGAAAATGTGAAGCAGTACACAAAAGAGGATTCTCTGTTGAAGAAAACTTTGCTGCTTTGATAAAAACCAGGAAATCCTCCCGTGATGGATGGCTCCTCAGTGGGTGGAGTATTTGAGCAGCAAGATCACAAAGATAGCAAAAATGAAGCAGGAACCATCTTTCTCTCATGCATCCAGCCAAACATCCTGACCTCAGGCTTAGGATCACTTACTCTCAGATGTGCAGAAAATTGGTGATTTGGTGTATTTTGTCAGAAACGAGATAGCAGGGATAGCTGAGTTGTCATAAAACATCCAAAATGTCCCCATGGCAATGGCCATGGTGTATAAATAGGACATGACTCCCAGTCTGGGCATCTTTCTAAGTATGTCAAAATATCAGATCCAGAGAGAGAATGCCTGAAATCCTTCTGTGTGGTAACAAGTAATTAAACCCTCAGTACTTCCTGGCTGAACCCCAATTATTCATTGTTTCTTGCATTCTTAAAAGGGTGTCCCTTATTCCCAATGGATCTTCTGTTAGTCTCTCTTGGGCTCCTAAATGTTCTGCAGTGGCTGGTGCCTAAGCTGGACTGATGTATCCAAGGTCAGCCATTCACATGTGACTCTACTTGAGTGCCTTGAGGTCCTCAATTGTTCTGTCATCCTTCAGAACATCTTCCCAGACAGAACCCTTCCCAACACAATAATGTCACACTTGTGACAGTGAATATGGGTTCTGAGAGACTCATTGAGGCTCCACAGTCCACACAATGTCACTTCCTTCATATTGCATGAAACCTGGGAAACCCCAAGGCTCAGGAGTGGGGAAAAAAGGGTCATGTCTTACATGAGGTGCAGGAGCATTGTGCTACAGTGAGGATGGACTCCACAGGTTCTTGTAGCAGATAGTCTGCTACAACACACCAGCTCAAGCCTGAGAAAACATTAGACATAGTCACAATGCCACAGTTGAAGCAGTAATGGCCACTGTGGTTTCAACATGGTTTGTTCTGTTAAACTCATGCAGAAGTTGAATTTCCAAAGTCATAGGTTATTGGTATCAGGAAGGCACAAACTCAATTTAACTATGGTATTAGAGTGCTTTGAATAGGGGTTAGAACTAAGTAAATAGGGAGGTAATCTCATAATTGGATCTTTGTGGCTTTATAAGAAGAGAAGCAGAAAACACACACACACACACACACACACACACACACACACACACACACACACATTGGTACAAGCTCCCTGTAATTGCTGTGAGATTCCTGTAGTCATTTTGGAACTTTTCTAGCAAAAAGGACATCAGCATCAACAGTTGCCATGAAGGAGAGCTAGTGTCCACGGAAGAGGTCCTTGGACAGGATCCCAGACTTCTGCCCACATCTTGCACTGACTACTCATGAGAAGTGCATGATAAAAATAAAGTAAGAATAAAGAAAACTAAGGTCTTCCAGATTCTAGTAGCACCAAAAATCTACTTGGTTTTGTTGTCTGGGGAGTAAGACATGCTCTCAAGTATGGAGTGCTTGGGTTGCAGGTGAGTGTGGTAATGTGATGCTTCAGGAGGGCAAGTAGGTGATGCCATATCCAGAGCCACTCCTCTCAGTCTGGGAAGGATCTGTGGAGCACATACCATAACACACCTAGAAGGACTTTAGAATTCCAAGAGTGTCCAAGCTATTCATTTTCCATGGTGACACCTTCATTGTACCTATACCTTCCCCGTACCTTATAGAAGAAAATAAATTTTGCATGGGCTGTTGACTTTCCACATGAAAAAGGGTCGATAGGACCAATTTCAAATCACAGCAAAAAGGACCTATGAAGAAACTATGTCAGCACTGGGTTTATGTACTGGTGAGTGACCTGCCATTGTGCTGTCTGGTGTACAGAGATCTGAGACTATACTCTCTGAGTCTCAATTTCCCATGCAGGAAACCTTCACAGGAGCCAATGGTGTTGTTAGGTTGTTGTTAGGTGAGAGATGAGAGAGAATCTTCCTCCTGATTCCTGTTGACTAATGTACAGGGGAGCTTGTTTGGTATTGCTGCAACAGAATACCTGAGACTGGTAATTTACTTCTTTAAAAAGAATTGATAAAACAAAGAGCTGGTTATTTGGAAGAATAAACAAAATTGACAAACAGTTGTCAGACTTTATCAGACAAAATAAAAGAGATTCTTCAAATTAACAAAATTAGAAATGAAAAAGGAGAAGTCATAATACACATTAATGAAATTGGATGAGTCATCCAAACATACTTCCAAAACCTCTACTCCACAAAATTTGGTAATCTGGAAGAAATGGATACATTCTTAGCCACATTTCATCTACCGAAACTAAACTCAAAGTGGATTAATCTCCTAAACAAATGTATCACATCCATCAAGATTAAAAAAGTAATTAAAAATTTCCCCAAAGAGGAGAGTCCAGGACCAGATGGCTTCTCAGATCAATTCTATCAAACCTTCATGGAAGGACTGAAACCAATTTTTCTCAAACTGTTTCACACAATCACAGAACAGGGAATGCTCCTCAACTCCTTTATGAAGCTAGCATCACCCTAGTAACAAAACCAGACAAAAAAAAAAAGTACATCAAGCAAAGAAAATTATAGGTCGATATCCCTCATAAACTTAGATGCAAAGATCCTGAACAAAATCCTCTCAAACCAAATTCAACAATTCATCAAAAGCATTGTCCACCTTGATCAAGTAGGCTTCATCCCAGGAATGCAGAGTTGGTACAACATATGGAAATTGGTCAACATGATTATTATATAAATAAACTTAATCACAAGAACCACATGATCATTTTAAAACACAGAGAAAAGGCCTTTGACAAAATACAACACCACTAATGACCAAAATGTTGGAGAGAATAGGCATGGAGCCTTTCTATATCAACACAATAAAAGCTATATGTAAACCATAGAAAGTCCAAATAATATTTAATGTGAAAAGATTCTAGGAGTTCCCATTGAGAGCAGAAACAAGACATGGGTGCCCTCTCTCACCACTGATCTTCAACATAGTACTAGATGCACTAGCCCAAGCAATAAGACAGGAGAAAAACACAAAAGGGATACAAATTGAAAAGGAAGAAGTCAAGTTAGCCCTATTTTCAGATGACATGATCCTATGCATATGTGACACAAAAGACTCCATCTCAAAACTTCTGAAGAAGATTATTTCCTTCAGTAAAGAGGCAGGATATAAAAGCAACACACAAAAACCTGTAGCCTTTCTAGATGCAAAGGACAAATACACAAAGAAAGAAATCAGCAAGGTCATCCCATTTTCAGTAGCAACAACAATAAAAAAAATTGAATACCTTGGAATAACATTAACTAAGGATATGAAAGACCTATAAAATGAAAACATAAAATAAAAATCAATAAATAAATTGAGGAGTACTTGAAAAGATGGAAAGACCTCCCATGCTCCTGAATAGGTAGAATTCATATTGTGAAAATAGCAGTTCTACCAAAAGCAATACAGATTTAATGCAATGCCAATAAAAATTCCACCATCATTCTTCACAGCGATAGAAAATATGTTCTCAAAATTCATATGGAATTGCAGCAGGCTTGGATATCAAAGCATATATTTAGCAAAAGAAACACCACTGTAGGTATCACCATGTCCATTCTAAAGCTACATTACAAAGGCATAGTAAGAAAAACAGCATGGTACTAGCATAAAAACAGAAATACAGACCAATGGAACAGAACTGAAGACCCAGACTTTAGATCAAGTTACTAGAGCTACTTGATTTTCTTTGACAAAGGTGCCAATAATGTATATGAATAATGTATATGAATAATGTATATGAATAATGTATATGAATAATGAACTATAACTTAAATACTTTGGTGGAAAATTGGAAGCAAGCACATACTTATCAAAGAGGCAGTCACCGTACTTTCAGGGATTTACCCAATACAGAGCAAACCATGCACCCACACAAACAGGTGTGCACAAATGTTCATAGTAATTATTCATAGGAGACAATGAATTGGGAAACAATCAAATACCCACTTGTAAAGAAACACTAATGATGATGGCTTCATATAACATCACTGAATCTCAAGGAATATGTAATCAAAAGAAGGTAGACATAACAGTACATATACTGTATTGTTCTATGAATGTAAAATTCTGAAATGCGCATATTGAGCATTGCAACAGCAGGCAGAGCTGTGGTCAAGAGCTGGAGTTCAGAGTATTTCTGGCAAACACCAGTGGAGTTTGCAGGGGTTTAGAGATGTTGGGGTGGAGTATCGCTGACAAGCTGAGTGGAGATCTGGGTGGGGACCAGGTGACAGGGACCAGGGAAGCTGGGATTCCAACAGTCAGCACACAGTGCATACATTTATCAAAACCTGTCAGATCTGGCTTTGAAACGGATGTATTTGATTGTATGTATATCTTGCATCAGTGAAGTTTCCTCTTAATGAGTCTTAAAATGAAGTTGAAAATTAAATTATTATTAAACAACAATTATGAAGCCACTGGCACTGTACTGCAGGGTCTTGATTGATCCCTGAGAGGCAAGGGTGTTGCTGTGAGGCTGTCTGCCTCCGCTTTTCTTAATTAGACATGAGGGTTCCCTCTGCTTCCCCTTCACCTTGGCTTCCTGCTCCTCTCAGGTGGAAAGCACTTTTCTAATGGGATTAGGTCTTCTGTGCTAGATGCCAGCAATAATCAAACAATTCCCCAGCAATTAAATAAGACCTAGTCTCATCCTGAGTTGAAATATTGATTATTGCCAAGTTCATTTCTGCTCCATCTACAGAAGACATATTTTCCTGACAAGAACATGCCACTAGCATTTCTGTTCTCTCTGTCAACCCAAAGACAGGGATATGTTCTCCCAAAGTTGATAGAAGCAATGTCAGTTTGACTCAAGTTTTTGGAGATTAACCACAGATACAGTTGTTGGGATAATCTGTCAATAGTGTTAATGGACTCAACGTGGTACTTGCCTCTGTAAGCACATGGTAAGCAATGACTCCATGAAACATTCAGTAAAGGATTATCAGATATTCTTTCCTTTAATGCATTCTGTCAGAAAGTGTAGGATAGAAATCTTTTGAGGCTGAAATGTACAAATGGACACTTTGGTTCACAATGAAGAGACATTGTACAATACAGATCCCCCTGCCCAGGAAGGAAAATAACTCTTCCAGGAAAAGTTTGTATTCTTCACTTTTACTGGAGAGCAGTGGTACCTCTGATGATGATGACATTTCAGTACAGAAATATCACCTTGTCAACTTTTGTCTAAGGTTGACCCATCAGGAAGAGGCCCAGGGAAACCCAACTCTCCAGAGAGGTGATTCAGTCTCTGACTCTCATACTTCTTGCAATGTCCACAATGCTTTTGTAAAATGGAAAGGTCAGTCTGATATCACAGTGGTTGTTGTTTTTGTTCAAAACAGATGGTGTCCTTTATTTTCCCCTCTTTGATTCTAACAACAAGTGGCACTGTGATGTCCATTTCCAGGTGCAGAAATCGAATTGTCCCAGCAAGAGGAAAGAGTCTATATTCCTAGTGAATATCTTCCCTAAGGTTCTGGATGTTTAATTCTCCCTCCCATATTGAAAAAAATAATCTCAGCCAGCACCCAAATCTAATGATTTTTTTCCTCTTATGTAAGAATAGTAATTTGAACAGTGTCAGGGAAGAAGGCCTTCACAGACACGGATGGAAACTTAACTTTCTAACTTTCTTGTGGAAGGTGGGAAGATTGGAACATGGATTCTAGTTCAGGCATCCCAAAGCTCTGCAGTGGCTAAGGTGAAAGACATCAAAGCAGATCATGCTTGACCCTGCTGACCCGGCAGATTGACTCATTATCATGTCCAGAGCATCTAGAAGTCTATGACCAGTTAAGGAACCGGTACCATATTCTTGCTTTGGGATTCAGTAAACAGGCAAGTCACTGGAGATAGGATAAGAATTTAGCCAGGGAAAAGAAGAGCAGCAGCATCCATCAAGATGGCTTGTTATGGGCTGGAGCGATGACTTAGCACTTACGGTGCTTGCCTGTGAAGCCTAAAGGCACAGGTTCGATCACCCAGTACCCACAAGGTGACATGTGTGTCTGGAGTTCATTTGCAGGAGCTAGAGGCACTGGTACACCCATTCTGTCTCTCTTCTATCTCTCTCTTCTTGCAAATAAACAAAAATAAAGACATAAGCCACCATATATAGTGATAAGCCATTTCCTTAAAAAACAACAACAACAACAAAAAAAAAAAACAGCTTGTTACAAAGACCATACACAATCACAGCATTTGCAGCATTTGTATAGTGGCCCAGCAAATTGCCAGACAGGTTCAGACAAGACATTACAGGTCAGCCTAATTAACACATGGATGAAGATAAATGGTAGGAAAGAGACAGGCCCTCACAGGGAGGGCAGCTGGTTAGGGAGTGAATTAAGCAGCTCAGAGACAGTCTTGTCAGGGACAGAACACGTGATGCACCACACATGACCTGGAAAAAGCAGAGTGAAGAGAACAGTTAGGGGATGGAAATAGGATGGGAAGGGAGCTGGGACACAAAGCTGATTTAGGGAAAGTGAGGTGCAGGGAAGGAGGGACAGTAAGAAAAGGAAGGGGTTCCTCCTGACCCCTAAATTCACTCAAGTGAGTCAGCTCTGTCTTGCTGCCTGAGGGGAAAGAACATCTGGTGTGAGCCTCTAGCCCATGAGCCCTGGCCGTCTGCAGCAGGGCAGACGCTTCTGCTGCCTGCATTCACCCCGCCTGGCACCCAGACTCACCCAGGTGGGGTCAGGTGGCTAACATTACCTGAATTGAACCAATAAGTAGAAACAAGGAGGCCTGCGTCCTGTTCTGTCTGGGTCCTATTTTCTTTTCTGCCATAAATGGCTGTAATTTTTATTCAAGTCACTATATCTTTTAGACCTGCTGACTGACTGGCCAAATTGCCACTCAAAATAAACAGCAGACAAACAAAGCTGATGTTCTAAGCACAGATACTCTATGACCTGAAATATGCACGAGAACTTCAGAACACACACATGGATAAAATTCTCCCTTCAGAATGGAGTATGGATTATTCTCCCTTCAGAATGGACACACGCTCTGGGGTGAGGGAGGGGTCCACACTGGCTGAGTCTGTGTGAGGAGGGTGCCCACATCTCTCTCACCATGGTGGTCAGTCCCCATGGGGTATCACCCACACTATTCATGACTTGCTTTCCACAGACTCTGGGCTGGTATTTTACAGGTTGAGCACTGTGAATCTAAGATGCTCCAAAATCTGAAATTTTTTGAGTGCCAACATGATGCTCAGGGTGGAAAATTTTACACCATGAAACATTTTCGTGCACATAAATGAAAAGATTGCATAAAATTATCTTCAGGCTTGGGGTATGAGGTGTATATGATGCTCAAGTGATTTCAATGCTAGGATTTGCTCCTATTTTCAAGCTATCTCATTAGACATATGAAAATAATCCCAATTTCTAAAAAAAAAAAAAAAAACCATCAGACTTCTGGCTGTAAGTATTTCAGATAAGGTACATTCTCCTTGCTCTTACTTTCTTGTTAAGCCCTATAGCACAGCAGTCATTGCCTGACTAGCAGCAGCACCTGTGGCCTTGCACAGCTCACCTTCTCAGACTTGCTGCCCCGAGGTTCTGCTGGTGATGCCCCTGAAGCTGGAAAGCCACCTAGGCCACTGGTGAGGGTCAGGCATGTCCACGTATGCTGTCTGACCAGTTCACTTGTGCAGTTGTCTAAAACCCACATAGAGAGGAGGCATAGAGTTTCCAGGTTTGAAACGCTGCAGCTGACTCCAGCATATGCCATGAGCGCTGGCTCTCTGGGGGCCACTTTAGTCATGAGTTCTAGTGCTCAGAGGAATTTCTGTTACTTTCCCCAGTCAAGGAATCAAGAAGAGGGTTGACTTGGTGTGCAAGGAGGGTGGATAAGAACTTGATGTGAGGTTTTCCCAGCTGCTTATTAAAATGGCAGCAGTTTTACATAGAAGAAAGTTTGGGGCTCCACTTGGCAACTTCCCAGTCTAGAATAGGTCTTCCTATTCTGAAATGGATAAATGGGGCAATTTGGTTCCACTTGCCAGACCACTGCAAAGAATAGAGGAGACAAACTTATTTTGTAATAAGCGCCTATTAGAAGCTTGTCATCATTACTAATAAAAAGGGGACCTCCTCTGAAATGGTTCACTTGTATCGAGAAGTGTTCATGTCTGGAGACAGTGCCCCAAATGACACTATTGATTTCTGTGACTCTGGGAGATTTAGATGAAAGTAGGAAATGGAACTATCACAGCTGTCCACATTTAATAAACTTAGTTGACTTATGTGCTTCAAGTAGGGCTTGGGAGAAGGAGAAAGAAGCCCCTGTCCAGATCCTCCACCCCTACACACTGCCATAGCTTGGTATGAAGTGTTTAAACGCCCATCTGTTGAAGGCTTGTGTCTACCCTGCAGCACTATTAGGAGTGGGTGGAACCTTGAAGAGATGGATCCCACTGGGAGTGAGAGAGAACCTTTCAGGTGGGTGTCAAGACCTGGACCTTCTTTACTCTGTCTTTGTGGCCTGGCTGCCATGAGAAGTTTTAATCCACAACATGTTCCCTGCCAGCATGTTCTCACTTGCCATAGGCCTAGGTGCAGTGGAGCCAAGGAACCGTGGACTGACACCTGTTGAAACCACAAGCCAGAATAAAACTTTCTTTAGGTTGGTTATTTCAAGTATTTTATCACATTGGTGGAAAGCTGGTGAAAACACAACCTCACTCCCCAACTCTTCTCCTTTACCTACATATGCACATGAGGACATGCATACACACATATATGTTCACACACATATTTGTATATGACATCCCCTTCGGAGTTCTTATAGCCTTTCAGTTAATGAAAGGTTGGAACTGAATTTAATTTTCCTTAATAAAATATAACATCTGCATCAAGTTTAATATTCTTAATGTGCTATTTCTATGTATGGCAGTGTCATAAGGTTTACCTCAGTGGCACCTTGTAGACAACTTCCATATGATAACCTGTGACCTGTGCTGGGACCATTACGGTATTGTTAAGCTGACCATGGGACAAAGTGGTTCTGTCTCATGGGGTCCTGCAAAGGAGGAGGGCCACATGAATTATGCTTATCTACCTTATCATTTATTTTGTTAGAAGGGAGTTACTGACACTACTGATTTAAGGTTAAGAGAAATGTGAGTTCAGCATTCATTTGAGCCTGGGGTCTACCTAAGCCTGGTTAAGTACCCTGGATTTCTTTCTGTGGCCTTCAACATGATCCCAGCTATAAAAGAACTGCATAGACTGGATAACCATTGGCATCAAAATCCTGTGGCAGTGTGAGAGAGGGATAAGGAAGTGAGGACAGTCACCCACTGCTGGGGATGCCTATGCACAGGCTGTTAGCAAGCGAGCAGCTGCCTCTCAGACCTTTGAAGATCTGCTCTCTCTCCCCCTCTGCCTGGGGTTCTCATGACAGGATGGAGAATAGGGATTAGTTTAGCAACTCATCTTCCCTTTTGATTTTGCCTTTAAATACTTAGTGCTGTGACCTTGGGGACAGAACTTAATCCTTCTGAGGATTTGTCTTTCCATTTGAGGAACACATTGTGGTTTTTATTTCTGACATTCCAGGAAGCTAAACTTCAATACATACTGTTCACTGCGTGAGACAGAAATGCTCAGAGGTCCAGCCAAGAGAAGCTGTTCCCCAGCTAAAATAGAGAAGTGTGAGCTTTGATAAGCCCCGCGCTCAAGGAAGATTTTTGTTTTATTTTTTTTCTGGTGCTGTGGGCTCTGTGTTTCCCTAACACCACCAACCCAGAGGGTCACACATGCTGTCACTTCAGAGGACACTGTAGTCCTAAGCCTTTGAATTCCCAGCCACTTTTCTCCTTAAACCTTTTCAGTAGGAGAGTTGGTAGACTCACTGGATGAAGTTATGAACCAGGCTCTTTCCTGCCCTCTCCTGGTGACAGGCTCACTTCTAGGTTGGGGTAGTTTAAATGTGAAATTTCTCCCATAACCTCATGTGTTTGTGATTAGCTGCATATGTAACCCTCAGGTGATGGCAAGTAGGGAGGTGGAGCCTTGCTGGAGGAGGTGTGTCACTTGGAGGAGCCTTGAGGTATTACAGCTCAATCCTCTCTTGCATCTTGCTACATCAAGATGTGATGCCTTCCTTCCATTCTGACATGCCGTGATGAAACTTCTCCTCAAAACTGTAACCTGAAATTAAACCCTTTCCTCCCATAAGCTGCTTCTGATTGGGTATTTTGTCCAGCAATGAAAATGTAAGCTGAAACACAGGTCATGTTTTCCCTGGCCTCCTTCCTCAGCCCACTGTGTACCCTGAAGTATCTTAACAAGAAACAAGTGGGACTGTTTGGTTGGTCAGCTGGGTGAAACCAGTACTTCAGTTTAGCAGGTAGAATTCACATTTGTCCTTTTTTCCCTTCCAGCTTCTTAGCATCACATACATTTTTGTGGCTGCACATAAGCCTCTAAGTTAAACAAATAGGAGAAATTACAAACCACAAGATTTTTATTTCATGGGCTGCTGGCTAATATAATTACAGGCAGATGTGTAGAATTTAGGCTTTATTTATCTGTAAGTCTGCTGTTCATTTTGGGGGCTTTGATTCTTGATTAATTGTGCCTAACAGGCATCTGTCTCTTCACACATTTTGAGTTCTCATTAAAAACATAGGCTCAAGTGCAAGTTGCTTATGTTCTCTCCTTCATTTACATTCTACTTAGAAGTCATTCAAATTTTGGCATTAAGTTCTACTTGAGAATTGATCGAATTGATAATTAAAGTACATACTTCACTCCTCCAGTGTGTCAGGTACTGAGATAAGGGATGGAGGGACAGAAATAGAATAAATATGATGCCTGGGGGTGAGCTCCTCCATGAATGGAGTGGGAAAGGCATGCAGGCCAGGGCCAACCATTAACAGCTTGGAGGGTCAAGCACTGTGGTTGGAGGAGAGGCAGAAGAAATGCTGAGGCCCACATGTTCCAACTATAGACCAACCAGGCTACCTATTGTCTAGGGTCTTATTAAAAATGCAGAAGCCCTGGCCCTGCTGACCAGTGGGTCAGATCCTGCATCTCACAAGCTCTCTGGGCAACAACACATGTAGCCATTAAAAGTTAGGACCTCTGGTCTTCTTGCAAAAGAATCAACATTAATGGTTATAAGATGGATTCTACATGACATTCCTGGAGAGGTAAATTCAGTGCTGAGTCACTGCACTGGATAATTGGTCATTAGCCATGCCTAGAAAGGAGGAGAAGACACCATGCCAGCAAAGGAAACACATTGTCAAAGGTTCTGGAATGTCCTGGGCCTAGAAAGAGTTTGGGGCAGTGGAACAGAGACCCTTTTATGGTCATGGTAGGCTGGAAAAGGGAGGGATGTAGGTGCTGGTTCCAACTGCTTCTCAATGGAACAGGTAGTGAAGTGGGGTGGCATATGTTTGGGGGTGGATGTTCTGCAGACAGACTGCCTGTTGCCCTGTTCTGAGGCTAAGACCTAGTGGCTATATGATATGGGCACATTATGGAGCCCCCATTTCCTCATATATAAAAGTGGTAGCCATTGTTTCACCTACCCAAAAGGTTGCTCAGAAAATTCACTGAGTCACTATGTGTAAACCTGGCTCACAGTAACTACAGTACAAGTAAAAATCATCATTAGTGACGGCTGGAGGACAAGAGGTCATAAACACAGGAGGAGCTTTGGTTGGTTCCTTGTTTGTTTTCATCTCCTTATAAGGGGTGTTCTGGTACTAATGAAAATAATGGAAAGGAGGGAGAAAAATGTGAGTGGAGTTGAATCCAAAATCAATCAAATAGTCAGCCCAGCTCCAGCTCCCTCCCAGACCTCAATCATCAAAGAAGAGACCAGAATTCATGTGCCTGTGCTCTCCTGATCATGTGCCCAGAACAGAGACTGAGTAAAAGTCAGTCTTGGCCTTACCCCAACCTTGTAGATATTGGACTGGGAATGAAAGTAGAAAGAGCAATTCTAAAAGGCAACAACCAGACCTGAGGGCATCAGGGGCAGAGCTGAGAGCTGTGAGCACTGGGAAAAACAAGGAAGGGCTCAGAAGCTTAGCTGTATCTCACTGTAGCTGATAATGACCATGATAGAAGGTTGAAATGACAGGTAGGGAAATGGTGTCATTGCCCTAGGACTTAACATTCTAGACCTGCCACGAATGACCCACATGGCGATGGGCAAACCATTGAGCATTAGTGTTGGTGACCTGCTTGGCTACTGTGAGCCACAAATAAAAGTCTAAATATGATGTGCCTGAACAGTGATAAGTTTAAAGGGAAGAGGAGTCTGGGTCAATCAGAGGCAGCTGAGGCAATTGCCCCTTTAGAATTTTATTATGAGAATCATAGTGCCATGCCATAACCAGAGAAAGGGACTCCAGAAAGCTTTGTATAAGTTTTAGCAAAGGGGCAAAATTATACTCTACATGACTCAGCCTACAAGCTACGAGCCACAGGAGCAATGGAGGAGAGAGTGAGAGATCAAGACTTCTGGTCCTTCAATGTCTCCATGTGGGGAGGGGGCTGTTGTGCTTTTGATCAAGCAGGGCTGGGGGCTAGGGGAAGGCACGAAGACACATACATAAGAGAGAAAAATAATTTAAGGCTGTGTTAGCTATGGCAGCATTGCAGCTTAAAAGTGGCCACATCTATATTCTAACATGCAGGAGTTTATATGGGTCATGTTAGGGCTTCTGGATGGAGATGGGATCCTACCACAGATACCTTACCTTTCGTTTTGAACCAATTTATAAACAAGAGAACTAAACAGGAATCAGTGTACATAACAGGATCAATGAATGGGACCTGCCTCTCCCAGATTCTCAGGGCATGGGAAGGACAGGTGGCCATGGAACAGTACTGCGGAAGGTCTCTCCTGGACAGTCCCAACTGCTCCACGCCCTCTCCCAGGCAGAACTGGTCAGATGGGAAGCCATTCCTCCAGGACCTTCCGAAGAAATACAGTATCTGGACCACAGCCCAGTCTCACTGGTCCATGGAAGAGCCTCCCTGCCCCACACGACTGTACAGCAATGACTGCAATGGACTCCACATGATTCACAGATCTGCGGCTTCTCAGAGGCTATTCCATAGGGTAAGAAGCAACAGGAAGAGAAGACAAATATCGTTTTATCGGGGGGGGGGGGGTCACACGAGTAGATAAAGCCCTCAGAGGGAAAAGTCCTGCTAAACTCAGCCATGTCACAAAAACCCAGCACCACTAATGTCCATTGTGTAGTGATGATTAACTGAACAGAGGCAGTTCCCTCCATTCTATGTCTAAACCCTGCTAATTACAAGTACCATCCCATCCCTCCTCCCATTCAGTGAAGAGACTACCATTTCTTTACCATTAGAACTTGTGTTTGCCATGTTCTGTGTATCATTAACTAATCCATCATTACTACCTTACTTCCTGACAACATCCAATTTATAGCAACTCCTGCTTGGACTGGACCATCTGACTTCAACCTGGACACTCCCACAGTTCCCTTAGCACCTCATGGTTGGAAGCAACAAGGTCCTCCTGGCCTGTGGCTTCTGAGCTATAGCAAGTGACAAGCTTAATTCTGACCTTCCGTGTGTCCTGAGGGGATGTAAATAGTCCTGTGCTCATATTCTGGGTTCTGTGGGCAGAGACATGGATCCCAGGAGACAGGACCTAAGAAGTGGTAAGAGGCGGGGTCTGTGGGAGACAAGATACTAAACAACTTGGTATACATCAAGAAGAGAAAAATGTGCACACTTTGAACAAGAGTTTCATTTATATATGATGGATTTGGGAGTTACTTAGAAGCTTAAGTGATCTAATATTCATTTTAGTGGACCACATTGCCTATAATGTGAAGAATGGGTAAGACTAAAGACATGCAGAATAATTATATATGATAGCCACTACTGTCCAGGAAATTGATGGAGATGGCTTGGATTAAGGTGGGGGTGATGAGGTTTGGGGAGTAGAAATGGCTGCAGAGAAAGCATGGAGTTATAACCATAAGACAAAGGATGGAGTTGGGCTGGCACAGGGAAGGATAGGTGAAGCTTTGGGGTAAATATTGGTGTGTTTTGGTTAAAGAGATAGAAGCGTCTGTTATCATTTGAAACAGTAATGGTTGGGGATGATGTAAGGTGTCAGTATGGGACGGTCTTTTAGGAGATTTCTGGGTTTGGTAAAGTTGGATATATTGACAGTGGAGAACAGCTGAGTGAGTTGGATTGGAATCAGTCCCCAAGCACCCAAGCACAGTGCTCAGTGATGGAAAGGAAGTTTAATCAAATATGGGGCAGAGGTAGAAGACTAATTTAAGGCTGAGGCCATGTGTCCTGTTGAGCAGGACAACCTTATATAAGTCAGCTTTGTTGTATATTTTTGCCTCAGAGCCTTCTTTTTCTCTCTGTTGGTGGAGATAGCTGGGTGAGACCTGCTTGCTGTTACCTATATTGAATCACATTTTCAAAGATCCAAAGGTATCTGAAGGACATTTTTTTTTTGAAGTGCTGAAAATCAAACCTTTCACGTTTTAGCAAGCAATCTATCATTGAACTATATCCTGTATGTTTTTTTTCTTATTTATTTGCAAGCACAGAAAGAGAGGGAGGACAGAGAAAGAGTTAGAATACATGCACCAGGGTTCCTAGCTGTTGCAAGCTCCAGACTCATGTGCCACTTTGTAAAACTGGCTTTATGTGGGCACTAGGGAATTGATAACAAGAGCCTTGACCACTGAGCGAGCTCCTGCGCTCTACAACCCCTTATTCATAAGCAGGATCTCACTCTAGCCCAGGTTGACCTCAGCTTGTCCAGAGCTAGGATTCAAGGTGTGGTCCACCATGCCCAGCCTTACCCTCTTGTGTATTATATTTGTTTTAGTGCTTGGTAAGCTCCAGATCATAATCTGTGACTAGCCAAGTATAATAGAAACCAATCCTTGTAGGAAGATCAGAAAACAAAGCCAGAAGTAAAGAGCAAAGCAGGATCTTTTCCTGCCAGACAGACTCATTTCCCATCAGACAGATTCCTTCCTTACCAGGTGGGCTCTTCCCCACCAGACAGACTCCTTTCCTGCAGCTCACATTGCTATTGAAGAGAGGTAACTTTGCAAGATGATGTTCAAGATACAAACAGAAATCGTGGCTTCATGTTCCCCTAGAGTCCATGCTTAGAATTAGCATAATATTATAAAGAAATTATCCTGCTCCACTTTTCCTTTTCATTCGGAGACTTTTGTCCTTGTTTTTAAAGTTACTACTCATTGGAGTTTCCACGGATGGAACAGAATCTGAACGTCATTCCAAAACATGGAAGACCTAATAAAGTTTTGATTCAAACTGATTTACCATTCTCCACATAATTCTGTGCTTTTGTCATTCTGTATGAATGGATTTTTAAAGGACCAATGTGTTAAAAATGAACCAGATTCCACATTACCAATGCTGCTGGTTTGATTGTTCCTGGTGGGGAGATGTTGCATCCATGGAGACATGAGCAAGCTGGGTCTGGGCACCCCACTTTTAACTCTATCCCTGCCCTTTGTTTTCTTCACACTTTGTTTGCAACATGATACAGTGTAATGGTTAATCTTGATTGTCAAGCTGGCTAGATTTGGAATCACATAGCAAATATAACTGTAGATTTATCTATAAAGATGTTTCTAGAAAGATTTAACTGTGGAGAGAAGACTTGCATTGAATATGGGAAGCACCATTCCATGAGCTAGAATCCCAGACTGAATAAAAATTAGAGAGAAAGGTGAGAACCATCATTCATCTCTCTGGTTTTTTACTATGGACACAATGTGACCACCTCCTCATACTCACTGATATGCCTTTACTACCATGATCGAATCCTGAGCCAAAATGAACTCTCTCATCCAATATTTTGTCACAGCAATGAGAAGAGTAATCAATGCAGAGTCTCATTTTGTAGGCAAGGCTGACCTCAAACTCTATCCTTATGCCTCATCCCCCTGAGTTCTGGGAACACACATGTATCACCATGCCTGGCTTCTCAAACTTGCTGTTTGGGCAGATCAACCTTGTGGGAAACCTGGGGCTCATTTTTACAAGACTTGTTCTGGGAAATCCTATGGCATGGGACTCAGAATTGTCCACAGCATAGAAGACATGCCTACTCCTCACTACCACACACCCAAACTATCAAGGGTACCTCTCAGGCACCAACCAACGCTTTGTTCCGTAAGCTGGCACATATACCCCAGGTCAGTCCCTCGGGTGACACTTTCCTCGATGCGGGAAGCAAGAAACAGGATCTCCAGGGAGTGAGTGGCTCTATCAGAGTCCCTTGGCCAAGTTCAGCCATGACACTGTGGCTGGAGGGAAGACGCAGAGGACACGGGGCTGGTCACAGGAGAGATTGAGCACAATGCCTATGAGCGGAGGTCCAGATAGCACGTCCCATGGAAAGCAGCCACACAGAAAGGACAGCAGGTAACCGTAAGGACAAGTGAAAGTCCAGCACCACCACTGGGGAGAGCTGGGAGAGACAATGGGGCAAATTCTATGGATGGTCAAAAATCAAGAGAGAGGTAGGAAATGTGAAGACTTCTGAAATCAGAGCCTAGAAAAGTCAGAGTGCCAACAGAGGAAGGAAGGAAGGAAAGGAGCATTGTGAAGGACCAGGCACCAGAGTGGCTTTGGCTGGGTCAGCAGCCATGGTGAAGTATAGAAAGTAATAGAGCACTGCCTTCCAAATCTCAGGGAAATGATTCCAAACTAATAATTATATCCTTAGCCAAGCTGGCACTAAACACAGGAGTAAATACTCCCCAACATGTGGTTCTTAAAACTTACCTGCCATACATCCTATCTCAGAAGACTGCAGGTGGATGTGCCCCACCTTAACAAGGGGCTAAACCACAAGGCGACACAATATTCTCAGAGAGGTTCCAACCCCAGAAAAAAAGCAGAGCATAGAGGACAGGTGAAAGCCACCTTCACTTTAATCAGTCGACGCTGTACAGCACATGGAAATGTTACACAGAACCCCATTCACCTGTATAATGAAGAAGTAGTAAGACTCTTAATACTAAAAAAGAAGATAGAAAATGCGTAAAATGTGATTGTTTCACATGATTTTAGTACAGAAGTAGCAATATTTTTCTTAAAAAGTCAGATAGTAAATACTTTTGGTCACAATCACTCAGCTCTGGCATTCCAGGGCATAAAAAAAAAGAGAAAGCTTTGATGATATTACATAAATGGCAGCTGTGGTCCAACAAGACTGTTTCTAAGAGTGAGCGGGCCAGAGCTAACATGAAGGCCATTACTAAGTCCTGTTGAATAATGGAAATACAGTCAGGATATGAATTATTGGTGATTTTGTAGGGACTTCAGCATACAAAAAATGGAATAATTTTCTACCTCGTGGAGACAAATTACTCAAACTTCTCCAAAAAAAGAACAAGAAAATTGTGCATATTACTTAGTTCACTGGTGAATGATTTTTGTGTAATCACATTCATGTAAACATCTGAGTACTCATATAGCCACATGGAGACTTGGAAGAAGGAGGCATTCATGTAAAGACCGAGTGTGGGTAGAAAGCAAGCTGTGCTGTGTGGTGGGAAGCCACAAGGTGACACCCACAGTTGAAGATAGTCGTGATAATGCCACATCATTTACATACATGACAGGACTCCTCACCGGTAAGCTGCTGCAGGTTGAAGGAGTTGTCTCTGGGCAGAGGGGCTTGGGAAAGTGTCTGGTGGCCAGCCTTCCTGAGATCCCTTAGGGTCTCTGCGAGGGTCTTCCCAGAAACGCTCACTTTGGCATGGGAACACCAGACCCTATGCCGCATACCTCCCCAAGATGGAGGGTGGCCAAGGAATGTGGATGGAGCTGCCATGTGGTAGGGCAGTTTCCACACATGGGCAGAGCAGCTCACAGTACAGGGAGAACTGGGGACAGGAAGAAAATGGACAGGCAGTCCCTGGACTGTGATGTGAGGGATGTGCTCATCCCAGCGTCGTGGTCCCCAGAACATCTGAAGATGAACTTAAAGCAGAATGACGGTTGTTTTCATTGGTTTATACACTTTAATTGGACAGATTCTTTTAAATTAATTTATCTCTATTAGTATGTAAATAGTATTCCTTCTGCTGTATTCCAAACATTTCTTTTGTTTCCCTTCCCCCTTGTTCCCTCCCCTAGACATGATTCTTTGTCCACAATCCCACTTCATTTCCTGTCTTTCCTCCTTTTCATCACTTCTTGTTCCTCCCTCTTCTCTTGATTCATAATCTATATTCACTCTTACATCCCCTTATTTACCAACCTACAACAATTAAAAGTTAGGATCGACATGTGAGTGAGAACATGGGATTCTTTGTCATTCTGGTCTGGGTTACATCACTTAGTATAATCTTTTCCAATTCTATCCACTTTTTTTCCTGCAAATTTTATTTTTTCTGTACAGCTGAATAAAATTCCACTGTGTAGGTAGCATATTTTTATTATCCAGTCATCAACTAATGGATATGTAGGATAATTCCATTTCCTAGCTACTGTGGATAGAGCAGCAATGAACGTGGAAGATTTTTGTCCCAGGTTTGCAATGAGCAGGCTCACCTATCCCCTCTTGTGAGAGGCCAGCCTGGAGCAACGCTGTAGGGGAGGCTCAAGTGAACACAACAGGACCCAGGAAAGAGCTCTGGAAAGGGATTCCCCTGGGGAGTCCCAGTAAAGGCCCTGGGAATTTCGGCTCACTTTACGGTTGAGATCCTCAGCAGGAACACTGGGCCTTTCTCTGTAAAGTGAGGGGGAGTCTCTGCCAACACAGGGGTAGCAGCCCACACACCTGGATGGGCAGGATAAGCCTGGAAGAGTGGGTGGGCATCGCTCCCTAGCAGAGCTATGAAACGTCACTGGTCCTGAGGATGGCTGCAGTTAAGTTCTGGGTGGAAGCAGATGTTTAGAGGCACTGTGCATAGAGTCCAGGTGCACATGGGATCGGGGCAGACAAGCCCAGGAAGAGTCTTTGTAAACTCAGAGCCAGCTGCATGTTATGCAGGTCTCTGACGCTCTCTGGGGAGATTCAAGGGCTGGGCCTGTGCTTACGTCATCTTCATTCTGCACCAAATTCCTGAGTATAACAGAACATAGGAAAAACTTCAGAAGGAAGCTTGTGGATGCAAACCTGTAATTCCAGTGCCAGGGACACTAAGGCATAAGAATGTCCAATTTGAAACCAGACTGAGTTGCAGAGTGTGAGACTCTGTGGCATAAAAACTCACACTAAGAGAATTAAGCTACAGTGCAGGACTCATAAGCCAGCCTAAGCCCATGGCTGTCCCTAGCAGTCTTCAGGGCTCCAGGAGACTCGGTTTAGCACTTTGTGACTTGATGGCCCCAGTGAGTGCCAACTTCTACCAGAGCATCACAGGTCTAATAAGATGCCATAAGCCACACTGCTACCTTTGAAGAAGGCACCTACCAATGGTGGAAAGTGCTTATAGTTGTACTTCCTGCCTTCTGTCTGGCTCTCCTCAGCCTCCTCAGTAGGGCCCCATGACTTCAATATGAAAGTGTGATGGGTAATCTCCATAATGAACAGCTTTACCCAGAACCTCAAAGAGCTCATTTACACATCTGGATCCTCTATTATGGGAATGCTGGAAAAAAATGGATGCTCAGTATCACTGGGGAAATTAAAGTAGAGGAATTTAAAGTATCTCTCCCAAGATTCAAACAGCCAGTCAGGGAGCAAATCGAAGTTCAAGTGCGTAGCACATAAGAAGGTGGGTGGCATGAACTCTCCATACATACCTGGCTGTGTGCCAGCACTCCTGGAGCAGAAAGCACCACTTGTCCCTGTCCTGTTAACACAACAGTGGATTAACCCAGTTTCCTATGTGATCACTGGGGAAGCAATAGTGAGGGACCAGAGCCTCATAGAAATAGTTCACAGGTGGAGGTGTGGAGATCAGCATGATGCTAAGTCATAGCTTATGACACTCTGAGGCATTACATTTCTCATCTATAAAGTGGACAATGGCCCTTTGCTCTGAGGATGTTGAAGGGTTCACTGATGACACTGGTTGAACTGATTCCCACTGTTTGGGACACGTGTCCAGCAAGCTGGCTTCTAGCTGATTTCCCCATCTCCAGGAGAAGCCAGAAAGTGTCACACAGGCTCAGACACTCCTGCTTATGTGCCTCTTCACCCCAAACACATAGCACTAACAAAAGAACAGATGATGGCTCCAGAGCAGAGAGAGGTTCCAGCACAGGGCCGTCTCCTGCCAGGGTGAGCTTGTCATTCCCTACAACGTCCAATGGTGGAGCCATCCACTCCATGAATCATGCAGCACTCCAGTGTGATCAATGCCACTGAGGGGCCAACTTGACAGACTTCCACTGCTTCACTGTTAATTATAAAAAAAAACATTGCTGGCAGTGGGGAGATAGACCAATCAGTAAAGAGCTTACCTCACAAACATAAGAACCTGAGTTCAATCCCCAGTACCTGTTTGTTGTAGTCAGATTTGCATTGCTGCCAGAAAATACCTGACCAGGAGCAGCTTATGGGAGAATGGTTTATTTTGGCTTACAGAATAGAGGGGAAGCTCCATGATGACAGGGGGAAACGATGGCCTGAGCAGTGTGTGGACATCACCTCCTGGCCAACATCAGGTGGACAACAGGAACAGGAGAGTGTGACAAACACTGGCAAGAGGGCACTGGCTATAATATCTAAAAGCCCACCTCCAACAATACACTGCCTCCAGGAGGGCTTAATTCCCAAATCACCATCAGCTGGGAACCTAGCATTCAGAACTTAAATTTATGGGGGACACCTAAATCAAACCACCGCACTGTGTAAAAATGTCAGGCACTGTGGTACACACCTGTAATCCCTGCACTGGGGAAATGGAGACAGGAGGATCCCTGAAGCTCACTGACCATCTAGTCTAGGCAAAAAGGCTAGCTCAAGTCAGTGAGAGATCCTATCTCAAAAAAGATGGGTGGCATTTCTGAGGATGATACCCAGTGTTGCCCTCTGGCTTCTACATGCACGCACACACATGCACGCGCGCGCACACACACACACACACACACACACACACACACATGAATAAACACAGACACAAGAGCATTAAAAAAAAAAAAAAGCCATTGTTGGGAAGAGGCTGGCCCTAATACACTGTGCCAGCCTAGGCAGTAACATATAAACAAAGAGTGTCCATAGACATTCAGTTTGACTCTTTCTAGGACATCCTCTGCGTCCTGAGTCCAGTTCTTGAAAACTTACCATCTGTTTCCTTCTGTAGGTGTCAGCAGAGCTAATCAGGGCTCAGCCATCTGCTTGGGAGCAGGTGCGCCACTGGGTGATAGTGAGGGAGTGTGTGGAGTCATTGGAGGTGTGGGCGGACCTGTGCTTGTCCTTACTAGTACTGTGATCAAAGGAGGGAAGGTGTGAAAAATTCATGGAAAGCACAAAGCATGGGGAAGTATTAGCAACTACAATGAATACTAATGATTGTGCGACCTACTTTTGTGTCTTCCCCTGCTTGTAGCTTGTGTCATGTTCCCATCCCTTTGGAAGGGCTTATTTCTAGTTTATAGAAACTAGACTTGGAAGGGAAAGTTCACTCTAGAACACATGGCAACAAGGGCAGGGCTTGGAGGAGCTGGGCTCTCCTCCCTAGAGCCCCTGTAACTGCTAGATGGAAGAAGAGGGGCGTCAAATCTCCACTTGGTCCTCTGACTTATCAGCCCCAGAGCAGCTCTTCTCTCAGGGGCAATTTGCAGTAGGCTTATATTTTCCTTTTCTTTTCATATATATATGAAAAGAATATATATATATATATATATATATATATATATATATATATATATATATATATCTGTGTATATGTATATATATATATATATATATATATACACACACAGAGAGAGAGAAGGAGAGAGAGAGAGAGGGATTAAGCCTAGGGTCTCATCATGTTAAGTAAGCACTCAACTCTGATCTATACCTTCAGCCCCTTCCTTATCTTTGAAGACATTCTTGGAATAAATTTCTTCTAGTTCCTTATGATCAAAAATTTATTATACCCCTTACAAAAAGTAAAAGCAAGAGTACATAGGAAATTCTTACATTTTAAGTGCTTAATGAAACCATATGAGTTAAAAAGCACTAATTAGGTTAAAAGGTCCTGGGCCAATAACTTCAAAGTCTCTTTAAGGAGCAAGGTTGAGGTCTGGCATTTTCCAATTGTACTGATGAATCTCTTTGCAAGCAATATTTTATTAAATTCTTGTATTAACTCAAAAGCTTAGCAAGTACATTGATTACTATGGAGTTTTGAATGTAAAATGTCCCCTCCACAGCATCATGTGTTTGAATACTAAATCCTAAGTTACTGGCACTGTTTGAGAAGGTGGTATGATTGGCTTTGGGGAGTGAGGCCTTGCTGGAGAAAGTGGGTCACATGAGATAGGCCTTGGGGTGTAATAGGCCAGTCTCACTGAGCACATTCATTTCACTCTGTTTCCTTCCTGTCAATGTGAAGATGTGATGCTGGCTCTCTGCTCCTGCCATGCCTTGCTTGCCATGATCAACTGTCCTTCGAAACTGTAAGATGAAGTAAACCCTTTCCTTCCATAATCTGCATATGGTCTGGTATTTTGTCCTAACAATGAGAAAGTAACAGATATATTTACTCTAGTGCTGTTCTGACTAAAATACCTTCCATAACATGAAGGAGAAAAGATTTATTTTGGCTCAGGGTTTCAGAGTCCATGGTTGGCTGGTGGCATGCTTTAGACAAAATATCATGGTGTCAGTAGCCTGTGGCTGAGCTCTCCTTTGTATCTTGACAGACATTGCAACAGGGAGTGATCAATGATAATATGTCCCTAAGGACCTGCCCCCAATAATCTCTTACTCAAGCTAAGCCCTACCTCCTAAAGTTTCAACAACCTACCCAAATAGCATGGCCTGATAGGGACCAGACACTCAAAGCAAGAGCTTGTAGAGGACACTTCATATTCAAACCACAAAGCAAGCATAATCCTAGCAGTGGTGAGAAGTACGCCCCTTATGTTCACGAATCCTTACTGGGTTCCTCCTGTTGGCATACCACGAACAGCAAGTAGAGGAGCCCGTACATAAATGATGTGAACATTGGAGTAATTTGGATCACACCTCTCTACTAGAGTCCTCTTTTGTGCTTGGCTTGATGGGCTATTGCTTAATGAGGAGTCCTAGCAGGCCTCTAAGGCCTCCGGCTTGTTACATGTGCCCAGAAACGTGCCCTCTGAATGGCCCCAGAGGCATTCCACTGGTGGAATGCACCACCATCCTCAGGATAGCAACATCAAAGGACAAAACAAGTTCTTTCCTCCATAGTCCAGCTCCCAACCCAGGTCCAGCAGGATGATTCCTATGATGTCTGTGCCCCTGCCAGATGGAGATGGAGATCTTTGGATCCACACTGAATTTTGTTTTCTTACCTTTGGGAATGTCCTAAGAATGTGGAAGGTGTCTAATTAAGAACACACTGCCCATATAGTGGGATGGTTTTCCACAAGAGCAGGTGATACTGGTGTCTGAATGGAAGGGATCTGAGTGAGGTTAGTGATGATGCAGAAGAAAGGAGAGAGATCCAGATCTTTCATTCTACACTGGGTGTGGTTCTCAGACTAGACCCTGAAGGGCTGTAAAACACTCAGTAACCCAGAAGTGGGGACCAAGAATATGTATCTCCATCTTTTTTTCTCATGGTGCTCATACTGTTGGCTAGGGGGCCACAACTAGAGGCCAGTGGATATCTTTAATGCTGTCAGACAGCACATGTATAGGTAGAACCCAAGGAGGTTCCATGAGACTGCTTGAAGGTGAACCTACCAGTGCAGACAGCAAGAAACTCAGAGATCCAGGCCCCGTGTCCCAGACCAGTCCCTTTAAGTGCCTCTGTACTAGCCATGGGTGCATCATCATTTTTCTATCACCTATGTAAGAACACCAGTCTTCTCTCAGCTCTTCACAGGGAATCCAGCCTTTTGCATTTAACTGCATATTTTCTTTTGAAACCAGTCCTCTTTGTTCTTCCCATCATACCCTGTGCTCTTGTTTTAGGAGAACATCTACATACCTGGATAGGCAGGATCCTTCTGTTTCTGGTATTACCCAGACTCACCTGTATAGTGAGTGTGATGGGTTTCAGAAACACAGGTAACTCCTATCAAAGCTGTCACTTTGGAGTTCTAGGATCATGAATGCTTGACAAGACTCTAAGTCCTATATCCCCAGAAAAGGGAACTTGACTCTGCCAACTCCCTTGAATGTTTGGCATCTAGAAGTCTGAGAGAATAATTTCTAGCCAATGTGCACCAGCTGCTATGATATTCTGTTAAAGCCATTCAAGGAAGTGAACACAGAGGGCCAAGGGGCTAGGCTTTTAACTCACATTCTTGGTTGATAGCTGTGGGGAGAGGGATTATTTTCTGATTTCTGGGCTCTGGGCCAACAGGGCTCCGTAGCTCTAGAAAGAGGTGCCTGGCACAGATGTATCTCTGAAGAGGAGGCACTTGCAGGACCTGTGGAAGGGATGTAGCCTGGGCACAGTCAGGAACCACTACGCTAGGGTTCCCAGGACCTGAGGACTCTGGTCAAGAATTCAGGACTATAGGAAGATAAGAAGGACCTATACCGGTTGCTGTAGCTATAAAGCATACTCTTTGATCTGGAGAAACAGTCAAAAACTAGAAGCAGAGGCAAGAGAAATACTTGGCAGCTCTACTTCTATTTTGTTTTTGTCTTCTTTTTTCTGAGTCATGTTCTCCCATAATCACCTTGAATTCTAGGAACAATAGGTCTGATGCATAAGCTCCCAGGACAAGGCCAGGCAATTTAACACTAATGAAGCCCTCCATGACTACATTAGTTAGGGCTCTTGAGAGGAAACGAACCAATATAATGAATATGTATTTTTTTAAAAAGGTGATTTATTGCATTAGCTTACAGAATATTGGCTGGGCAGTCTAATAACAGTTATCTGTGGGCTGGAAAGCCAGAGAACCCAGTATTTTCTCAGTCCATGGGGATGGATGCCTCAGCTATCCCAATATAGCACTGTGGTCCTGGAGGATATCTGGAGAGCCATTGCTTTTCTTCACTCCACATTGAATGGCTGATGAAACTGAGTTCCAGTGTCATAAAGAATAGGCAAGACAGAGCAGATGTGAACATGAGCAAGGAGCAAGGGTGGCCCAGCGGAAGCATGCTCCAGTGAGCAGCAGAAGCATCGAGGCAAAAGGTCTGTGTTCTCTTGGTGTTTCTTCATGTATAGTCCCTACTAGAATGGCAGCCACTTTGGAAGAACAACTTCCTCTCTCAGTTAATCCTTCCTGTAAATACCCTCACAGACATTCCCAACATGCATGTCTCTTACTTGATTCCTAATCTGATCCAGCTGACAATAGAAGTTAACAGTCGCAATAACTGCAGCAATTACCTTCCCTTTGTTAGATTAAAACACCTGACCAGATGCAGTTTAAAAGGAAGGAAGAGTTTATTTCTGGCTTACATTTTTTTTTATTTTTAAATTAATGTTACTAAAGCATTGAAATATGTGGGGTTTTGAGCTACATTTTATATTGTAAGAAAGATAGAGAATATATTTGATTATATAATATCAATATCACATAGATAGTTTAACCCCAAATATAGAAACATTTATGTATTCATAAATAAATTTGAAATAATATGTTATATAGCATATTATGAACTTTAAACGGCAGATCCAAAAGTTTTAAAAAAGGAATTTTCAATAAGCAGAAATACATAGATGTTTACTTAATTATTTTTCTTCACTTGTTTGACAGTCTTGACCAACCCCAAGTGCTCACACTTCAAAAGGAAACCAGCCTCTTTCTTGGGCTTTTTGTCTCTCTTGAACTTCCAGGTCTGTACTCTGGTAAGTTCCCCTTGTCCCAGCCCTGCTGGGGCTGCTTGGAGGTGGGGTGGGGACCTCTACTCCATGAGGGTTTGTTACTGGTTCTTGCCTTCAACATGGCGGGAGCTCAATGTACTTGCTCCTCTTTTCTTTTTTTTTTAATTTTTTAAAATTTTTTTATTTTTATGTATTTATTAGAGACAGAGGGAGGGAACTCTGTCTCTCTCTACCTATTGAGAGAATACGTGTGCCAGGGCCTCTAGCAGCTGCAAACAAACTCCAGATGCATGTGCCGCCTTTGCATCTGGCTTATATGGGACCTGGAGAATTGAACCTGGGTCCTTAGGCTTTGCAGATAAGGGTTTTAACTGCTATCTGGCTTACATTTTTGATGGTAAATTTTGTCATGGCAGAGAAAGCACAGCTGGGCGATCTTCACATCAGCAAGGAGGAAGCAGCAAGAGGGAGCTACGAACATGCAGCAGGACTGGACCAATAAGCCTGAAGGCCCACCCCCAGTTACATACCGCCTCCCACCAGGCTTCACCTCTGAAATGCTCCACAACCTTCCTGAACAACAGCACTATTTGAGGACCAAGTGTTCAAACACTGAGGCTATGGGCGAGATTTTACATTCAGAGCACTACACTGTCCATCTTGGGGTAATGGTTAGTCAAACCAAAGTCTGTTTTACTATGCATGCTTATTTTTCTCCACTTCTATCCCTTTTGTTCAGTACAAAACAAACAGCTCTCATCTCAAAGGGAATATGAGATAGTTAATTCTGGAGTCAAGTAGGAGTAATAATGACCTGGGAACACAGATTTAAGTTACGTCAAATTCTATGTACTAATATGTTAACAATTTCATAAAGCTCTTATAGTTGTAAAAGGTCATAAACCCAGGCTCTTTTTAGTACATTTGGTAGAAACATTGAGTGGGTAGGTTATAGAAAAGCAGGTAAATCTCTGCTACTGACCCCAGTCATGATCTGATGATACTCCTATCCTTTGGTTTTTCATTTGATAGTCACAAGGATGTTAGGTCAAACACAAAGGTGGGCAATAAATGGGTAATAAAGGAGCTAAAGATAGCCCACAACAATTTGGCTCTAAATCTGCCACATTTCCTCACTCTACAATCACAGTTCTATCAGTCAACGAGCCTTGTAGTGTGGATGATGTAGGAGCAGCTGCTTGTTGAGAACTGTAGTTCACACTTCCCCATGAGGAGCGTCCCTTTGGAGTGGAGGACAGAGATGAGGGTAAGAATGGTACCAATATGGGCTGTTTACACACTAAGTATGTGCATAACTAAATACACACACACACGCACGCACACACACACACACACACACACACACATATATTTAAGATAAAAACTTCTAGCAGATTGGGACTTGTTGGCCACAGCAGCATCCAAATCACCACCTGTCCTGCCTGCCATTCACTCATGCTTCCTGGCATTCCCCACAGAGGAGCTGTCTGTAAGCACCCTCAATGTTAGCTTGGAGGGTCTGACCCCCAAAATGCTGTGGTTTGGATATGATTTGTCTACATCAAAGTTCATGTTGGAATTTGAATCCTATGCTGAGAGATGATGGGGTGTTGAAATGAATTAGAAAAGTGGTGTGGGAAATCCACTTCCATGAGTGGCTAATGTCTCCCAAGAGACTGGGAAGATGAGTTAGGTCTCTCAGGATTGAGTTAATTACCACAAGAGTAAGCATTTGTAAGACAAGGTCACCTTGAGTTACATAAGCCCAGTTGTTTTCCTTGTAACTTTTCTAGTCTCGGGTATAACAACAGAAACCAGATTAAGACATTTACCAATGTAAAATCTAATCTGTTCATGTTAGAACTATATGTGATAGTTTATTTATTATGAGCATGGTTTGCATTTAAAGAACCAATTATTATGGATCTGATGTGAATGAAGACATTAAACATCCCCATTTCTATGGTCTTCCATAAGTTTAGTATCAATGTTCTAGAATGCTGCTTAGATATAGCTTGATTTATTGGTGTTTAATCTTTAGGGATAGCTGCAAGCCAGCAGTTTGAAATTACAAGCTAACACGCTGTAATACTACTCATATTACAAATGTTGCCTACAAGGCTATAATCTGAGGGTGTTTGTGGAACATGTGGCTCCAGCCAGCTTTCCTGACTCTTCTACTTGTCACACGGGTAAGGTGAGGCTCATGTTACAGAGAAACCTGTTCACATCAGCCAGTCAACATGTTGATAGAACTCAGTCATCTTTCCACACTACATCACTGGCCACATGACTCCCTTGGCTGTGCTGTTAAGATAAATGAGGCGGTATTATCCTTCATATAAGTTTATTAGATTTTATTGATAATTAGGAGAAACGTGTCCTGGGCTCAGCTCCCCTATTCAGCTTGCATTTGTAGTTCCCAAGCAGCATGCATCTCAGCCATTCTGTTGAAAGGGCCCATTATCTCCTTATTACAGTGCCACCCACATCCCTGCCTTCTCCCCAGTTAATCTGACAGGCCTGTTATGCACCAAACCTTGCTCAATTACCCGGCTCTTAGCTCTGTTCAAATGTATTTTTTCAGGGTGTTTTCTCTCCACCCTCCACCCACCCTCCACAGATTCTCCTCTTCTGGGGCCATATTTTTAATTTCAAACCACGTTAATCTCTGTTATTTACAATCCAGATAACTGTCTGGCACCTGGCTAGACTTTCAAGACAGGTTTTTCTTGCAATGATAAAGGTTAGACCACAACTTCGAGAAGCCTAACATTTTAAAATAATTTTTATTTATTTATTTTTATTTGAGATCAACATAGAGGAGGGAGAGAGAAAGAGAGAGAGAGAGAGAGAGAGAGAGAGAGAGAGAGAGAGAGAGAGAGAGAGAATGGGTGTGCCAGGGCCTCCAGACACTGCAAACGAACTCCAGATGTGTGCGCCCCCTTGTGCATCTGGCTAACATAGGTCCCGGGAATCAAGCCTCGAACTGGGGTCCTTAGGCTTCACATGCAAGCACTAAACAGCTAAGCCATCTCTCCAGCCCCTGAGAAGCCTCAGATTTTAAGATTAGTTTTGAACTGTCTGTGAAACATTTTTTTCTCTAAATACTTTCACTCTCCAAAGATAGCAATTAGGACTCAGTGTCCATTAACTTATTTTCTGAAACAAAGATGGCTTTAAAGAAGAAATGACTATTTATGTTATTTGTCTCATAGTGCCATTTTTCTGCTTCTTGTTTTTTTGTCTTAGCATTATTCTGATGATCTGTGCACAGATTTTTCTTTGGGACACAGGTGGTACCAAGCAGAAGCCTGAGGGTGCAGGTAAAGCTGGTCACATGCAGTACTGACCCACAAAACTCACCCCCATGGGAAAGGCAGAGCAAAGGTAGGCAGTGCTCTCCAAAGGTGAGAGGCAGAGCTTGAAATGAAACAATGTTCCCACACATGGAGGGAACTCCGATTGACACAGTTCAATCACACATGTTAAGAGATAGCATGTCTATAGAACTTTGGTCCACAGAGCTGCTAGGGGTCAAGATCTTAAATGTCCCCTAGAGGCCTAGATACTAAAGGCTTGATTCCAGCCTCCCATGAGGAGCTGTTCGGACTTTTAGCAGTGGGGCCTGATAAAATGAAGGGAGGTATTAGGATCTCAGCTCCTCCTTTACTTCTTTCTCTTTCTCTTGTTCTTTTCCTTGTTAGCCTCCGTGAAGTGAGCAGCTTCCTTTCTGACGTGTGCACTATCTTCCACAGCTCCAACAGCAGTGGAGCAAAGTGACTACAGACTGAAAGCTTGGAAACCATGAGCCAAAAGAAACTTTGCCCCTTCCAGGCTGGCTATTTTATCATAGTAATGGAACTCTGGTTAACACCAGAGCCTGGTTGTGATGTCTCAGAGTCAGACAGGAAATTAGGAGCCCTGCTGTACTTAGAGTCATGCAAGAACTCATGTGCCAAGTAGCTTGTTAATTAGCTGCTTGAACCCCTCCAACAGGCCATTGACCTTCAATATGTTGGCTTTACATTGGTAAACCAAAGCAACTGTTATTTATTTCCAGAAAAGGAGTTTGTTGTGGTTTGTGTTGAAATGCTATTTGTCTCTCAATATTTCATGTGTTGAAAACTGTCCCCAGTGGGGCTATATTGAAGTAATGAGATCCTGAAGAAGTGGGGCCTAGTGAGAGCTTGTATGGTCTTTCCACTCTCTTTGGCTTTCCAGCTTGCCATGCAATCTCTCTCTCTCTCTCTACTACCCTGTCACGTGACATTATGCACACAAGGTCCTCATCAGAGTGTAGTTAATGCAGGCACTATGCCCTTTGAACTTCCAACAAATTGAGTTAAACCAACCAATTTTCTTTTTAAGGTACTCAGCCTTGGATATTTAATTAAAGCAAGAGAAAATGGGCTAACACAATAGGAATCTCATATTCCAAGATTAAAGAGAATGAAGAGGTCATGGAAAGATTGAGGGCTTGAAGTTGAAGGAGTTAACCCCCGGGAGTCTCAACTCCTTGATGAGTTCAGGATTGGGGTTGACCTCTGGAAATTAATTGAGCTGGATTAGCAGCAGGTCAGAGGAAGAAATGAATAAACCTAAAATAGGGGTATGAACAAGGGAAGACAAAAAATGAACAGAGCGCTTTAAGGAGCCAATTGGAGTTGAGAGTTGAGGGTGATCTTGTGACTCTAATCTGTTCAGCTATGAGTCTTCCTCCAAAATTAGTGGCCATGACCCATGGTAGTTTTCTCTTAGGGCAGAAGTTGCATGATGGTAAGGAATCAAAAGTACTTTTGGAGACTGGAGAGATGCCTCAGTAGTTAAAGTCCTTGCCTACAAAACCTAATGACCAGAGATTGATCCCTTAGTACCCACATAAAACCAGATGCACTAAGTGGTGCATCCATCTGGAATTTGTTTGCAGTGGATAGAGGCCCTGACCTGCCTATTCTCTCTTCCCTTCCCTCTCCCTCTCCCTCTCCCTCTGTCCCTCCCTCCCTCCCTCCCTCCCTCCCTCCCTCCCTCTCTCTCTCTCTCTCTATCTCTATCTCTCTCATTGCAATAAATAAATACAAATTAAAATTTTTGAAAAAGTACTTCTAAGTCATTATTTGAAATGATCCAGTGTGCACTGTAGTAGAGAAGAGAAAGCTGTGGAGGTTTGGTTTTGGTGTTGTTTTCACTTGCATATGTGTTTGTTTGCTTGTTTGACAAAGTCTCCCTATGCAATCCTGGCTGGCCTTAAAGTCATTATTGTCCTGCCTTAACTTCATGAGTGCTGGTATTACATCTGTGCACCATCACATACAGTCTCCCTGGCATTTTTAAAGAAGAGAAAATTCAAGATGTCAAGTAACTGGATGTTTCCATGAGATCATGAAACAGTTGTACATGAACCTAGAGGGAAGGAAGTCCAGAAAGAGAAATGATTCTTTAATCATTAAGTCAGTGGATGATTTAAGTGGAGTCATGTAGAGTGAGAATATGGTATGTTTTTATTTGTGATGTTGTATAAATACATTTGGCCTCTTTCCTCAAAAGAATGACATTACAAATTGTGTTTTACCTCATTAATTTTGCTTTCTGAAAACTGTCTTCCCAACATTGCATGATATCTATTTGGAAAATGATAATATCAGATGTTAGAGATCAAATGCGTAGAAAATAGTAATAATGAAATTAATAATATGTCTAGTTGAACTATTCCCTGCCCTGAATGGGACTCTGAAGTAGTAACTTCCTGCCAAATAGGAGAAAGACAGAGACCTGTGATGGACGTTTGTCAACTCTCACCTGCCACAGTAGGGACATTGCAGCAGTAGCCTAAGGATGGCAAACAGTTGGACATAGCTGTATACAGTTGTGGTTCCAGTGCTCTTGGGAGGCTGACAAAAGAGAATCTCCAAATGTGAACTGCCTTAGCTTCATGGTAGGACCTTGTCCCAAAAATAAATAACTATGGGTTAGAGAGAGGGCTTAGTAGATAAAGTATGAAGTTTGATCCCCAGTATCCACATAAAATGTCAGTTAGAGGACTTCCGGTTAAGATGGCGGCGTAGGTACCACGCCAAAGCAGCCTAGGGGGGAAAAAGACCAAAAAAACTCAGCAAAATACACACTTTTACTAAAAAGTGAGGTGTATAGGAAATTGAAGCGGCAGCGGAGAAGTAGAAGAGTTATAGAGCATCCAGAGCCTGCACAGGCGGGAAAAGCGGCTCTGGCAGCTTGGCCAACAGCCAAGCCACGGCGCAGCAGAAAACCGCCAGACTCGGCTCAAGCCGCAGGAAAAGCCAGGTGCGGGATTTTCCCCTCACACCACGCTCTCTGCAACTTGGAAACGTTAGGGGAGAGCAGCAGCGAGCAGCGGAGGAGCAGACCGCGAGGTAGAAGAACACGTGGAGCAGCGAGACAACCAGAGCAGCCGCGGCTCCCTCCCCTCCCCCACCGCCTGAACCCAGCTCCAGCGAACAGAGCAGCGGCACGGGACCCGGCCATGGCCACAACTTGGGCTGACAACAGGACCCAAGCAGGAGCAGAGTTCGGGAGCAACATCAGCGGCTCCAGCACCGGTACCAGCGGCCCCAGCAGAAGCAGACACAGGAGCGGCAGCGGCAGCAGATCCCACAGCAGCAGCTTCAGGGGGAGCAGCGGCAGTGGACACAGCAGCAGCAGCTTTAGCAGCAGTGGTGGCTCCAGCAGTGGCAGCTACAGCAGCAGCAGAGGCAGCAGCAGTGGCTCAGTTTGCCCCGTAGGAAAAGCAAGTGCCCAACTCCAGAAATCAGAACAGCAGCCCGACGACCCAGGCAGCAACTTGACTGAGATCAAAATCACCCAAGGTAACTGGGATTGCACCAGGGAAGGGTCTCACTTGGTCACAAGCGACTTGGATTCCCTCAACAGACCAGAAATCTAAACCTCTTTGTTGATAGAGGATCTGGTCATTATAATAACTACTCTTGCATACATACTCGGGGCTGTTTTTGATTGAATGTGTACAGTGTTTAGTTAAATTTTAGAATCTACCTGTATTTTATTCCACTCAGCCTACTTGAATACTCCTATAGCAGGGAAACTCAACCCCTAAGAACATCTTTGTAGATACTCTGAGAGTCTTAAGAGCCACACCTAATACCATAAGGTCCTACCCTGAAAATATATTACATCAAATCAATTGATACAGCTAAGAATACACAGCTAGCTAGAAAATCCAAGCATTAACTTATTCCAAGATGCAAAATTATATACATTATACACAAGAAACACTAAAAAGCAAGATGATATAAATCCACCTAAATGTATTAATGCATCAGAAATGTCCTCCAGTGAGAAAGAGTTAGAGGAAATGCCTGAGAAAGAGTTCAAAAGAATAATTATAAATATGTTCAAAGAGGTCAAAGAACACATGAAAACAATCAAAGAAGAAATCAAAGAGGAAATCAAAGGAATCAAAGAAGAGGCAGGACACCAATTTAATGAAATAAAGAAGGCAATACAAGACATAAATAGGGAAATAGAAATAATAAAGAAAAACCAGTCAGAATTACTAGCAATGAAGAACACAGTTAATGAAATAAAAAACTCTGTAGAAAATCTCACCAGTAGGATGGATGAGGGAGAGGACAGAATATCTAAGCTAGAAGACCAGGTGGCAGACCTAATGCAGTCCAACAGAGAGAAAGACAAACTTATAGAAAAGTATGAGTGGGAATTTCAAGATATTCGGGACACTATGAAAAGATCCAATATAAGAATTCAGGGCATAGTAGAAGGAGAAGAACTCCACTCCAGAGGCATAGTAGGCATCTTCAACAAAATCATAGAGGAAAATTTCCCCCATTTTGGGAAAGAGGTGCCAATACAGATACAGGAAGCCTTTAGAACCCCAGCCAGACAAAACCCAGAAAGAACCTCTCCTCGCCATATTATAATCAAACTTCCAAACACACACACCAAAGAAAAAATATTGAAAGCAGTTAGAGAGAAAAATCAAGTTACCTACAAAAGCAAACCCATCAGGATTACAGCAGATTATTCAGAACAAACTTTTAAAGCCAGAAGGGCTTGGAGTGATATATTCCAAGTTCTGAAAGATAACAACTGTCAACCAAGGTAACTTTATCCTGCAAAGGTATCCATTCAAATAGATGGAGAAATAAAGACATTCCATGACAAAAGCAGGTTAAAGGAGTATTTGAAGACAAAACCAGCTCTACAGAAAATACTTGATAGAATCCTCCATGCTGAACAAAAGGAAAAGCACACATATAAGGAACGTAGAAAAAAACAAGCTATACTCAAATACCAGTTAACAGAAGAGAGCACAGGTAGAACCAGTAACACACACACAAACACACACACAAATGGCAAACATAAATACACACCTTTCAATAATATCTCTTAATATCAACGGTCTCAATGCCCCAACGAAAAGACATAGATTTGCAGACTGGGTTAAAAAGCAGGATCCTACAATTTGTTGTCTCCATGAAACTCACCTTTCTACAAAGGATAGACATTATCTTAGGGTGAAAGGTTGGAAGACGGTGTTTCAAGCAAATGGGCCTAGAAAACAAGCAGGGGTTGCTATCCTAATATCAGACAGGGTAGACTTTAGTCCGACGTTAGTCAAGAAAGATAAGGAAGGTCACTTTATATTGATTAAGGGCACACTCCAACAGGAGGACATTACAATCCTAAACATATATGCACCTAACATGGGGGCTCCCAAATTCGTCAAACAAACACTATTAGAACTAAGGTCACAGGTAACACCACACACAGTGGTGGTGGGTGACTTTAACACCCCACTCTCATCAATTGACAGGTCATCCAAGGAAAGAATAAACAGAGAGGCATCTGGACTAAATGAGGTCATAGAAGGAATGGACCTAACAGATATATACAGGACATTTCATCCAAAGTCTGCAGAATATACATTCTTTTCAGCAGCACATGGAACATTCTTAAAGTAGACCATATATTAGGACACAAAGCAAATCTTAACAAACTCCAGAAAATTGAAATAATTCCTTGCATTCTATCTGAGCACAACGGAATTAAACTACAAATCAGTAGCAAGAAAGGCTATAGAGCATACACAAAATCATGGAAACTAAACAATACACTACTAAATGATGAGTGGGTCAATGAAGAAATCAAAAAGGAAATCAAAAAATTTATAGAGTCAAATGATAATGAGAACACAACATACCAAAATCTCTGGGACACAATGAAGGCAGTTCTAAGAGGTAAATTTATAGCCTTACGTGCCTATGTTAAGAAATTAGAAAGGTCGCAAGTAAACGACCTAATGCTTCGCCTTAAAGCCTTGGAAAAAGAAGAACAAGGCAAACCAAAAATCAGTAGACGGGAAGAAATAATAAAGATTAGGGCAGAAATTAATGAAATAGAAACAAAAAGAACAATCCAAAGAACTAATGAAACAAAGAGTTGGTTCTTTGAAAGGATAAACAAGATTGATAAACCCTTAGCAAATCTGACCAAAAGAAAGAGAGAAGAGACACAAATTAATAAAATCAGAGATGAACAAGGTAACATCACAACAGATTCCAGAGAAATTCAAAAAATTATAGGGACATACTATAAAAGCATATACTCCACAAAGTATGAAAATCTGAAAGAAATGGATGATTTCCTTGATCTATATAACCTACCTAAATTAAATCAAAATGAGATTAATCACTTAAATAGACCTATAACAAACATGGAGATCCGAACAGTTATCAATAATCTCCCAACTAAAAAAAGCCCAGGCCTGGATGGATTCACTGCTGAATTTTACCAGACTTTTAAGGAAGAGCTAACACCATTGTTTCTTAAGCTTTTCCAGGAAATAGAAAAAGAAGGAATTCTACCAAACTCCTTCAATGAGGCCAGCATCACCCTGATACCAAAACCAGGCAAAAATAGAACAAAAAAAGAAAATTACAGACCAATCTCCCTCATGAACATAGATGCAAAAATTCTCAACAAAATATTGGCAAACAGAATACAAGAGTATATCAAAAAGATCATTCACCCTGACCAAGTAGGCTTTCTCCCAGAGATGCAGGGATGGTTCAACATATGCAAATCTATAAATGTAATACATTACATAAACGGGTTGAAGGACAAAAATCACATGATCATCTCATTAGATGCAGAGAAAGCATTTGACAAAATCCAACATCCCTTCATGATATAAGTCCTACAGAGACTGGGAATAGAAGGAACATATCTCAATATAATAAAGGCTATTTATGACAAGCCTACAGCCAACATATTACTAAATGGGGAAAAACTGGAAGCTTTTCCACTAAAATCAGGAACAAGACAAGGGTGTCCACTGTCCCCACTTCTATTTAATATAGTTTCGTTAGTCTTAGCCATAGCAATAAGGCAAGAGACACACATAAAAGGGATACAAATTGGAAAGGAAGAAATCAAGTTATCATTATTTGCAGATGACATGATTCTATACATAAAGGACCCTAAAGACTCTACTAGCAAGCTGTTAGAGCTGATCAAAACCTACAGCAATGTAGCAGGATACAAAATAAATACACAGAAATCAGTAGCCTTCATATATGCTAACAACAAACACACAGAGGATGAAATCAGAGAATGACTCCCATTCACAATTGCATCAAAAAAAATAAAATACCTTGGAATAAACCTAACCAAGGAAGTAAAGAATCTATACAATGAGAACTTTAAAACACTCAAGTGAGAAATTGCAGAAGACACTAGAAAGTGGAGAAACATCCCTTGTTCCTGGATTGGAAGAATCAATATCATGAAAATGGCAATCTTACCTAAAGCAATCTACATATTTAATGCAATCCCTATCAAAATTCCAAAGGCATTCTTCATGGAAATAGAAAAAACAATCCAAAAATTCATTTGGAATCACAAAAAACCTCGAATATCTAAAATAATACTGAGCAACAAAACAGAGGCTGGTGGTATCACCATACCTGATTTTAACCTATACTACAGAGCCATAGTAACAAAAACAGCATGGTACTGTCACAAAAACAGACATGTAGATCAGTGGAACAGAATAGAGGACCCAAATGTAAGCCCAAGTAGCTATAGCCACCTGATATTCGATAAAAATGCCAAAAATACTCATTGGAGAAGAGACAGCCTCTTCAGCAAATGGTGTTTTGAAAACTGGATAAATATCTGCAGAAGGATGAAAATAGATTCTTCTCTCTCGACATGCACAAGAATTAAATCCAAATGGATTAAAGACCTTAACATCAGACCGGAAACTTTGAAACTGCTAGAGGAAAAAGTAGGGGAAACCCTTCAACATATTGGTCTTGGCAAAGACTTTCTGAATACAACCCCAATTGCTCAGGCAATAAAACCACAGGTTAACCACTGGGACCTAATGAAATTACAAAGATTTTGCACCGCAAAGGACACAGTGAAAAAAGCAAAGAGGCAACCTACAGAATGGGAAAAAATCTTCGTCAGCTATATATCTGATAAAGGATTAATATCTAGGATATACAAAGAACTCAAAAAGTTAAATAATAAGGAATCAAACAAGCCAAGCAAAAAACGGGCTATGGAGCTAAATAGAGAGTTCTGAAAGGAAGAAATATGAATGGCATATAAGCATCTAAAAAAATGTTCTACGTCCCTAGTCATCAGGGAAATGCAGATTAAAACTACATTGAGATTCCATCTCACTCCTGTCAAATTGGCCACCATCATGAAAACAAATGATCATAAATGTTGGCAGGGATGTGGAAAAAAGGAACCCTTCTGCACTGCTGGTGGGAATGCAATCTGGTCCAGTCATTGTGGAAAACAGTGTGGAGGTTCCTAAAACAGCTAGAGATTGATCTACCATATGACCCAGCTATAGCACTCCTAGGCATATATCCAAAGGACTCATCTCATTTCCTTAGAAGTACATGCTCAACCATGTTTATTGCTGCTCAATTCATAAAAGCTGGGAAATGGAACCAGCCTAGATGTCCATCAACAGATGAGTGGATAATGAAGATGTGGTACATTTATACAATGGAGTTCTACTCAGCGGTAAAGAAAAATGAAGTTATGAAATTTGCAGAAAAATGGATGGACCTGGAAAGTATTATACTAAGTCAGGTAACCCAGGCACAGAAACCCAGCGCCACATGTTCTCTCTCATATGTGGATCCTAGCTACAGATGACTGGGCTTCTGCGTGAGAATGAAAATACTTAGTAGCAGAGGCCAGTAAGTTGAAAAGGAGACATAAAGGGTGGAGAAATGAAGGGAGGAGGATACTTAATAGGTTGATATTGTATATATGTAATTACAATGATTGTAACGGGGAGGTAATATGATGGAGAATGGAATTTCAAATGGGAAAGTGTGGGGGTGGGGAGGGAGGGAATTACCATGGAATATATTTTATAATCATGGAAAATGTTAATAAAAATTAAAAAAAAAAATAAAGGCAGGCTTGTCCATATTAAAAAAAAAAAAAATGTCAGTTACATAGCATGTGTATCCCAGAGTTGAGGAGGAAGAATCTGGTAGATCCTTAAGACTCCCTGGCAGCCAGTCTAACCTAATAAGGTGAGCTCTAGGCCAAGCAGAGACCTTGTTTCAAAGGAGGTGGGTGGTGTTCCTAAGGACCAACATTTATAGGTACTCTTTGGCCTCACATATACTACATGAACTTACATACATGCAAACACAGAAATACTTGCATATGCATGCATATATATACCAGCAGAAAGATGATATAGACAGATGGTAGACAGTATAGAGTGGAGATAAGCAAATTATATTGTCCACATTCACCCTGAGCAAACACACAAACCAAGGTTCTGGCCAAGCCCCTACTGCAGTGCCCCTTCCCATTATTCAAGGTGTTAATCTTGTGCTGAAAAAGGCCCTTCCCCTCTGCTTCCTTGAAGCCTGAAGCTGACCACTAGGTTACTTGGTCCCAGCGTCACCATGGGTAGCAACTTCCATTACACACGGCTTTGTCCACGGCCAATCACAGCACCCATTGCCTGGATTCTCTCAGGCTTCCTAAATCTTGCTATTACTCAGCTCTCCTCTCTCATCCTCTATGTTCCTTGGGAACCTTCCCAAATTTACAGAAGCTTGTGACCAGACAAGATAAACTAACTTGCACCCAGACATTGGAGGAGAATGTGTCTTCCTCCACTGTCAACTTTAGCCATTACCAGCAGCCAGTCCTAGATCAATTCTGCATCAATGATTTCTTCCAAAGTCAAATGCTTTTTCCACCTGAGCCCATTGATGTATGTGTGAGGAGCCTGGGTCTGAAGACCTCTAAGCTCTTGAAACCAGCAACCCACCCCAATGCAACCCAGTCATCAGGATGAAATGATTCATTTCATACCAACATGGAGCTCTTAGATCTGACTGGACACTGAAGGGCCAGAACTAGGCTTCTTTTTGGGTCAGCTTGTGCTGATTTGACCTGTGCACTGACAGCCTCTCAAAGAAAAGAGAACAAAGCCATGAAGGCATATTTCCTTTAAGACTCATTCCTTACCCCATAGATTTTTACTAGTAATGGTGGATACCACATGGATTTCCAAGGGAAGTCAGAATTTGTCTTGGCATGTGCTCCTCCTGTAGCCTGAGTTGAGCTTAGAAGCCTGGTTTCACTGCTTGACCAGTGGGTAGAGGCTGTGTGATAGGTAAACAGCAGGACAAACCTAGGGATGGGCTCAAGTGGGATTCAAATTCCTGTGCAAATTGTATTCCCTGTCCTAAGAACTCACTTGGATAAAAAGGGATCCATCCAGCTGCATCGACTCCCAGACACACAGGGCTTTGATCAGCTCCTTCTGAGAAGGGACAAGACTTGGTACATTCAATGAAGCTTTCTTCAGAAGCATTTCAGGACCAGTGTGTCCCAGAGGAACCTTGACCTAGTCTCTTCCTAGGGATCTTGACTCTGCTTCCCGGCATAAGAAAGGTCACTGAAGTCAGAGAGAGGGACAGGAGGTTCAGTGGAGTCTGCTGGGAGGAGCAATCCTAGAGATCACAAAGAAGTGAGGGAAGCAAAACAGGACAGAGGGAGGTCCTGGCTGTCTTCCTGTTGGGACAGATGCCTTGGCTGAACTCAGAGCTGAGGCAAAGGGTCGGCCTCATGCATCCACACCAATGAGTTCCAGGATTCAGGTCACCCTGGGGAGGGATGTGGTGACACAACAGTCCTCCTGGTCTGTGGGCCATTCTTGGGAATCAGCCATGTATCCCATAATCCCACCTTGGGTGCTCTGTTTTGAGGGCTTCTGGGTGGCATCCAGGACTCCTGTGAATCCCAAGAAGCACTGGGCAGATACAAATAGGCAGAGCTAGGATTCAACTGGGGTATTCAGTCCAGTGTATTTTAACCCTCTGATACATTTAACTACACCCTTCTAAATTAAGTGGGCTAGCATGGTATGTAGTTGAAAGCATGGCATAAATCGAGGTCTTGATATGAAGTGAATGTTCAGGATTTGCTACTGGTTTTTTATTCCATTACAACCCGTTAGTTAGGAATCCAGCAGTGGAAGGACAAGGAGCCTGGAGCACGTTTCTCACTAGCATGGAAAGCACCTGCGATGTGGAGGGGCTGGGGTGGGGATTGCAGTACTCTCCTAGAGCTCTCCAAAGCACAAATGTGACCTCTCACACATCTTCCCCTAATTTGCTTCTATTCACTCTGTTAAAAATAAAAGTGGCAAAGGGATAGGCTGGAGAGATGGCTTAGCGGTTAAGCGCTTGCCTGTGAAGCCTAAGGACCCCGGTTCAAGGCTCGGTTCCCCAGGTCCCACATTAGCCAGATGCACAAGGGGGTGCACTTCGTTTGCAGAGGCTGGAAGCCCTGGCGCGCCCATCTCTCTCTCTCCCCCTATCTGTCTGTAGCTCTCAAATAAATAAATTTAATTTTTTTTTTAAAGTGGCAAAGGGAAAGAAATATGAGAATTCCTCTGTGGTATACAGAGTGTCTGTGGAAGCTACAAGGTAGAAGCTTGACCAGCACGTTTTATGTCTGCGATTGTGGCTGCCCTGGAGGATACAGCTTCAAAGGTCCATGGGAGCTCCTCAGACCTGTGTGGGATCTGTAGCCCACTCTCAGTGAAGGCACTACTCAAAAGTCCTAAGAGGGCTCTGGGTGCCATCCGCCAAGCATGTGGCACACCCCTTCTTTGCTTCCTTTTCTCTCCTCCCCTCATTTTATTCTTGGTGCATTGTGTGTGGGACAAGCAGACTGATATCCACTGTTGGACAGAAAATGAACATAACCTGTGACTTCCTCTGGGGCTTTTCTCCTGTTTGGGGGTCTGGGACAGCCAAGAAGGTCAAGTGGGAGAGGGAGTCAACAATCCTGGGAACAGCTCCCACACAAGGCTTATGGGAGATGGGTAAACTGAGGGATATTCCACATGGCCTCCTCAGATGCCAGTGAGACCATCCAGAAACCAGAGGATCTTCTGTGAGTGTGCTCACTGAGCCACTTCCCTTCTTTCTTGCTTCCTTCCCCTCCCCTCCTTTCTTCTTCACCTGCTTGCTTCTTCACTCTGCAAAGGTGACTTGGGTACCTCCCAAAGGAGCCTTGAGCCACTCCAACTTACCTCAGCACCTCTTCCGGGGAGTCTATTGTAGGCAAGCATACTTTGGATAAACTGTCACACCAACATTAGCCTTCCAAGGAAGCTAAGGCATGGGAAGCAGAGAAAATAGTGAATACATTAAAAATTAAACCTGATATGTGTTCTTGTATAATATTAAACACCATATATTAATAAGTATATTACAATTTACCCTGATTGAAAATGGCAGAATCAAGAAGGAAGAGAAAATTGTCACAATGGTAATCACGTAGCATTCTTTCAAGAGAAAAAGAAGCTCAACACTACCAATTGAGTCTGCTCTACGAACATAAAATCATGCTCCATCTGGGCACCAGCATAGGTTTACAAAAGTGCCATCCTTTGAATGGATTTGCTCCTCAGAAGCCAGGGCAGCCAGTAAAACCACTTCACAGATGTGGAGGGGGGAACCACACAGTGAGAAAGATAGGTGACAAGATAGCTGTCACCCTGCTCTTCCAGCACAGGTACTCAGGTTCCAAAATGCCCATGCATGCTCAGGTAAGCCCTGTCCATTAAAACTCTGTGGCATTGTCTTGACTGCCATACAGGCATATTCTATTTCTGTTATCAGCTCATCAAATCCCAGAATCCTGTATGTCAGTATCAGTAGTTTTTAAATTACTTTGAATATTTCACTGAACTTAAAATTATAGGTCTTTCATTCAAGTTTATAGAATTATAAATTTATCCATTAAAGAGAAGAAACCTACCAAAAGGTTCAACCCACAAATTGAAATTTTACTCAGCATAATTATAGGATTCCAAAATTAAATCCTATACATCGCTGGGATCTAGTCTATGAATTTATTCACCCAGGCTTGTCTCAGACTTACAGTTTTTCTTCATCTACTTTTTGACTATTGGGATAGAGGGACAGCCCACAGACCCAGTCATGACATCCTTTTCCATAAGGGGCCCTCCTTTCTCTCTTGTTGCCTCAGATAGACTTCCTAGATGTCTAGCTGCTTGGAGATAATTTTCTAAAATGTTAACAATCTATCTTTCATGGCAAATTACTTCTTGACACATCTGTTCTCTCCTCTGCTTGTGCCCACACATTCTTTTCTGTGACATCCACAAAGAGATTTTGTAGGGCTCTCCAAGTTCTCTAAATTCAGGGAAGAGTCTTGTGGTCCCCTGATATGGTCACAGTCAGGCAGTCATTTTCCAGCACTGGCAGGTTCTGTCTCCCACAGCTTGATACTCGCTCCCAGCTGTCTCATGTAGTATTAGGGTGTCAGCCTAGAAAAGAACAAGCTCCTCTTCACTTCGAAGCCCTGTCTTCTCACACTGCTCTGGAGTCTCTGTCCTCACTTGGCTCTGACCTTTCCAGGTCTGGGTGCTGCTGTGACTACAAGCTACTGTGAGCAGGTGCTTGGCATTTGCTCTTGAACCTCAGGAATAATCACCCTGCACTGGCTGCCCACAGAGGGATTATATGAGACTGTCTATTAATTTGAACCTAAACATAGAGTTGGTCGCCAAAGCTCACCCGGTGTGTTATTCCCATTATTTCTCTATGAGCCACTAGTGACCCTTCTCTATTGTTTCTGGAAGCGCTCAGCAAGAGCTTTGACCTTAATTTCAGTGATAATCTTTTCTAATGATAGAAACAGAAATGACTATTCATTTTCTCCATTCTTAGAAGGGACCCACACTGTATTCCTCTCTAGGAGTCCCCTAAAATAATAATGAATCATTCCCACTTCCAAAAAGGGAGCAAATTTCTCATGCACAGAGCATTTACAGTCAACTTGGACAAACAATAACCAACATTCCTTTAGGAAAACATGAAAGCTTCCAACACACACACTTTAATCCTTGCTATGAATGTCATCCAGTTCTCTGGAGCCCAAATTCATAATGCTGGGACAACAATAAGACAAAACACAACCATTTGGCCCTCTAAGTTCCCTGCCTTGTGTTAATATGAAATAAAATCATATGACGTGGTTAAATAAAAGGGAGTTAATATTCTGAGGCCCACACCTCTTCAAAGGAAGCAGATTGTCTGTGGTCAGGCTATGCAACCTCCAGGAGGTAGAGCCAGATGGCAACTGCAGCACCTCTTCTCGTTGGTAATGTCCTGGGATTCTGCAGGTGGTATTCATGGGCTTCAGAGGCCCAAAGGGGGGAAAAAAAAAACTCACTGGGTTTCTTCCTCCCTCTCTCTCTCTCTCTCTCTCTCTCTCTCTCTCTCTCTCTCTTTCCCCGGAATTATAATTATATATTCTTTGGATCTGTGATAGTATCGTTTGAGACTATGGCCCATGGCTTGAAAGTACCAATTAGACAATTGGGGGACATTTAACATTAAGGACAATGTTTTAGCCAAAGCTGCAGAGAGGAGAGCCACACTGACCTTCTTAATTGAAGAGGTCTTGAAGATACTGGAAAAGGAAGTGGGTCTGTGGAATACTTGAAGTGACCCCCGTCGGGCTCAGCTAACCAGGTGCCACTTCTTGAGGAAGTGGGTAGAGTTTGGTGGTAACTGGAGGCTTTTATGTGATCTGTGTGTCTGCAACACAGAGCCCATGAAAATATGTGTGTGTGTCCAAGGAAAGGATAGAGCAGTTATACAGTCTCAGGGTGAAACTCTAGTAGAAATGAAAAGCTTTCAAAGACAGAAGAGAGGGTGATCAGTATGTAGAAATCAGGCAATCATAGACAGGATCCCAACAACATTAGAAGAAGCTGTGGCTCTAGACTGTCCCATAGCTGCTCTTCTGTGTGACTCCTTTGGGGACTCCCAGGGATAGCATGCATTTCTTCTCATCATCATGGGACCCTCTGGTGGCTTGGCAGTTGGGAATCAGTTAGGTCTGACATTTCTAATACTGCAGGAGCACTATAGTTTGTATGTGTTTACCAAAATTCATGAATTAAGAGCTGGACCCCAGTGCTTTGAGGTTAGGAAGTATGGACACTGGGGATGATATAGGTCCTAAAAGCTCCATTGTTGTTATGTCCTTCCTCCCTTAGGATTTCTAAGTTCTGTTCCCTGGAAAAAAAATTGGACAATGACACATAACTATTAGAAATAGTTTATTAAGAAATAATGTTTTTTGTTGTTGTTTTTATTTTATTTTATTTTTTATTTTTTTTTACTCAGAGAATACAGTCAAGTTGGTACCATTGTTAGCCTCCTCCCTGTCCTCTCCCCTCTCCATGGCCCCTCCTTGGTGAAGTATATGGGTTATGCATTGTGGGGTTAGCCTTCAGTTATGGGAAGGAGAAAATGTCTCTGTGTATCATGACCCAACATGTAGCTCTGACATTCTTTCTGCCCCCTCTTCCACAAATTTCCCTGAGCCATGTTGGATTCATTTTAGGTCTGCTTTAGTGATGGGGTCCTGGGAGCCTCTGTGTCTCTGGATATCTGATTTGGTAGGAGTTGATTGTTCTCTGTGCTGATCTCTTTCACCCTTGAGCTGGTACCAGGTTCACCAAGAAAACAGCACCCTTGCTTGTTTTGCCAATTATTCTTAGTTTCAGCCCTTTTGAGGTATGATGGGAAGATTCTCTCCTTAGGATCTGCGTCATTGGCAACTGGGGCAAAATGACCAATATCTGTCCAAATAACTCACAGTCTAACCTACTTAGTAGCAAATAAGCTGTCATGATGCTCACACAAGTGCAATAGTGGTGCAAAGCTATGGTGAGAAAACAACTGCTCTTGATTTGGCTAAATGGTCCTTTCAGTGGAATGGAATCCATGGCTGGATGTGGGAAACAAGTCAGAACCAGATCCAAAAATGAGTCCACTCTCCATTATCAAGTTACCACCAATTGTGGGCTACAAGAGGGCCTACACTTATTAAATTCTCTCTAAAAAAATAAGGGTCATGCCATTTATCTGGTGCTAACTTTACTCTCTGTTGGAGAATATGCTTCTCCTTTTCAGAAACAATATGCTTTTAAGGAGGGAGAAGCTGGACAGAGCTGGAAGTAAGGTTAGACATTTGATAACACTGTGCCTAAAGGGTTATGACATGGTATGGGTCATTTACATGCTAGCTGATTTTCTTTTTTTCAAAACATGTACTGTGACATCTGGGCTTTGATGTGGTGGGAAGAAATTTCTAGTCTTGTTCACCCTAATCTCATAGCTCTTGTACACAGTACTCTTCTGTCTTGCCATACTCTCCTGTGGACTCATGGATGGGTTAATACTTTTATAAAAAGGGCCAGGGGGGCATTCGTTTGCTGCCATCTGCTCTTTTGCCATGAAGGCACAATGTTCATTCAAGTTGTATGATATTTTTTTTTTCCTAAGGTGATGTAAAGAAATATCTGTTCACCCCAGACAGGGCATCACACCAAAAGAATGATTCCATCCAATTCCAGCTTGGTGAGTTGATGAGTTTATTGAGGTTACTTACTCAAGCATGGATGACCTCACTGAAAGGAGTTACCAAAAGTTCTGTAGCATGGCTGACACTCAGAAAGCTTCATTACCAGAGTTCCAAAGCCGATTCAACTTTCCAGATCTTATATACTATAGAACTTCTCAAGAGCACATCCACCTGTGGAAGACATGGTGACTGGAATCTCAGGTGGTTTTCACCCTACTCTCTCCTAGGAGGGAGAGTAAGCAGCCCCATTATCATTACCACAGGCTTGGTTACCACTGTGTTGCTCTGCTTGCCTCATTGCTATGACTTTGGGCCAGTCAGTTATGCAGGTCACCACAGTGATCTCTGCTCCCTGAGGGCAATGGTCCCAGCAGTCGAGCCTGGCGTAGCTTCATAGCAACAGTCCCCTGTTGCCCTTTCACTAATGTGCCATAGGATGACACAGCAAGGAGACCCTGTTTATGTACCACCACCTTGAACCTAGGCTTTCAGCCTGCATAACAGTGAAAAAAAAGTAAATCTTTCTTCTTTTTTGCCATTTTTATTGACAACTTCCATGATTGTAAAAAATATCCCATGGTAATTCCTTCCCTCCTCCCACTTTCCCCTTTGAAACTCCACTCTCCATTAAATCCCTTCCCCCTCTCAATCAGTCTCTCTTTTATTTTGATGTCATGATCTTTTCTTCCTATTATCATGGTCTTGGGTAAGTAGTGTCAGGCACTGTGAGGTCATGGATATCCAGGCCATTTTGTGTCAGGAGGAGAACATTGTAAGGAGTCCTACCCTTCCTTTGGCTCTTACATTCTTACTGCCACCTCTTACACAATGGACACTGAGCTATGGAAAGTGTGATAGAGATGTTGCAGTGCTGAGACTCCTCTGTCACTTCTCAGCACCATGGTGCCTTCTGAGTCATCCCAAGGTCACTGCCATCTGAAAAGAGAATGTTCTCCAACCAAAAGTTAAAGTAGCAGTAATATATGGGTATGAATATTAATAAAAGTGCTTACTGGGCAGTTTGATAAGCATAGTATATACATTTAACCAGACAGCAGCAGACATTACACCCCTAGGGCTCATGACTACCCTTGTAGGTTTCCGGTATCAGAAATGTGTTCCCTCCTAGGGAGCAGGCCTCCAGTCCAATTAGAGGGCAGATGGTTTCCTCCAAAGCAGACTTGCCACCATTTCACTCGTTGGTCCATTTGGCCTGGCTGACAAAATATAAGGCTTGCAGTGTCCACTGTTGAGTAACTTCACTGGTTATTTCTCTCTCTCTCATTGAACTGCATAAAGAATGGCTTTTTCCAGGTTTCTGTCAGCTGGTCTACATGGAGGATGTTTTCAGCTCAGCTCCAGCAGGACTTCTCAGTGACCTTGCAGCCCAAGTGTGTGGAGTCTTCAGCAATAGGGTCTTACCATCTATTCCTGGTGGGAAACCAAGGGCCTTGGCAATGGCCTGTAATGTTTTGGTGGCATCAGGGACCTCTTTTGTGGACAACTCACTAGAAGATATCCCATCTCTGCCACTGAAAATTTCCTAATAATAATCTATGGCTCCTGTGTGTTACACTGTCCAAAAAAGTAGGTTTACATATGACTTATTTCTATCCTCTTAGATTTTGATTAGGTTTCTTCTTAACAAATTAAAAAATTTAGAGCAGCACAGAATGTATTTAGACAAAGTATTTACTGTGGAGACTTGCACAGCTCCACCAGCTGTTGGGACTATATATCCATAACCTATCTGGCCATGTCCTGTGTCTATAATGACATGACTTTAAGGACCCTCAGGAGCATTTCTGATGGGATACCTGAAGGTTACTGTTCACACCACAGACACCCCACCACTGTGTAGTAAAGTCTCCCTATATACTGGATCTAACTTTGCTCAGGCAGGTATCTCTATGGTGGAATGTGGGATGTCATGGGCAACCTACCCAGAGGCCTGAAGTAGGAGGGAAATGAGTTACATGTGAGGGGCACATTTTAGAGGGAAGCTCCCTGGAGCAGGCTTGCGCTTACCCATCTCAACTCCTATGACACAGATGGTATCCAGGGAGCAGAGAACTGTATCCAAAGCTCTGTACTGCCAGGAGTTATCCAAGAAGAGAGCACAGTTAGTAGGTGGGTGTTTGCAAGAGCTTTACTGGGCCCACACATTTAAAACCTCCTGTTGAGTCACTAAAGATGATAGAGGGGACCTCATTGTGAGAAGTTCTTTAAAATACTATAGGTACATGTTTACAGCCAACTGTGCCATTTTTAAACATATTTTACTGAAAAATGAAAACTAAGATTTGGCATTGATGCAACAGTTATGAGATACCTTTAACAATCTATCATCCTTGGAAGGCATCAAGCCATTTGGATAGTTGCTTCCCTTTCAAAATTTGTAGTTTTCTTGCCTTAAAAATTTGTAACATTCAGTGTAGAGATATTATTTGCCCAAGCAGGATCTTGCCACAATCATACACTTTCTTCAAATTTGGTGAATATGAAAAGATGGAAGTACAAAATAAGAACAGCCTCAGAAGAAGGAGTATGGGGATTGACTAGTGAAAAACAGCAGAACAGGAGAGGGGGTATAATTGCACCTATCTCTGGGCTCTCCATCCTTTCTTTTTCAATGCTTATATTCCCTTTGTAAATAATTTTAGTTAATCTTTTAAGTTGGCATACAAAGTAATGGGCTCCCTTCTGGCATCTTTATACTTGTATGGCTTTATTCTTTGTTATAATTCATCTTCCTCCCCCACTGTCATTTGCAAATTGTGTGATTTTAGGAAGTCTGCTCAACCTCTCTGAAACTTACCTTTATGTATATATGAGATGGGCTCTTGAATAGTCTTACCCCTTCTAAGTTCTTTGATGCTTTTTCCATTAAGTGCATGCCGTCCAGACAAAGAAGAGTCTGAAAGAATCTTGATTCCCAGTGGAATCATTAGGGCTAGTGTGCCAAGGGCAAGATTTAAAATGGCTTTTAGTTCCTAACACAATTAAAGCTAATGCCATGTACTTAAGGTGAATGGTTACAAGCCAAAGTCGAAAACTAGGAAGGACCATTTCCAAAGAGCCATTCAAAACCATTCATGGGAAATCACATCTTTAATACTCAGAAACAAACATTCAGGACTCTAAATGAGTTAATCTTCTCAAAATACAATTGAGATGAAAACTTAGCATGATGTTTTTAAGGAGGTGCAACATCAACTGAATTACAAATAAGCCAATTGATTAAGCAAGTATCTCCCAAGCGAATTTAAGAATATTCACACTTTATTTGAATTTCTTGCACAGTTTAGGTGAAATATTGAAGAATATTTCAGCTCAGAATTGAAGAATATTCCCAAGATAGCATTGTGGACAGTTTCAGTTACCTGCTTGTTTTGTTAACACACTGTCTCCTATCAAATGATACTAACAAGTCATGTGCAAAAAAGATGAGGCATTCCATGTCAGTAGTGCAGAGGCCTATTAGATGTTTTTTTTTGTTGTTGTTGTTTTGTTTTGTTTTGTTTTGGGCTTTTTTTTTGCCATGCTAATGCTATGTACTAAACACTTCCAAAACCCAGTAGCCTGCAGCAAGTAGTCTTGGTTATTGCTGCGTCTTTGGGGCAGGTTGGGTATGACTGGGTTAGTCTGAACTCAGTAGAAAGACAGCTTCAGACTTCCTTAGAGGGAGAGCTACACTACTGAAGGGAATTTTCAATGTGTCACATGCTTCTCATTCTCCTTGGACCAGCAGGTGTGCTTGGGGGCAATCTCACCTGACACAGAATACTAAGGTAAGTAAAAAATACAGGAGATAGGCAGTTCCCCGGGCTAGGTATATAGATAAGGAAAAGGGTCCTTGGTAGGTGACTATATTCTAACCCAAGATAGTAAAGAGACTGACCTCACTTCTCTTTCCCAGTCTAGTAGCGAAATTTTCCCACTAGCAGGCTGGATTGGCAGGCTGGTTTGGCCGGCTTTCTAGGGTTGTACATTACTGCATGTATTATGGACCAACCAGCGCCTTCACCTTCACTGAAGCTGACCAATCATGGATCTGGATGGGCAGGCTTCCTCCATTTACTAAAAGTCCTACTCCCACTGGGGCTGGCAGATTTTCGAACTTGCAATCCTCTTCTCCCAGAGGAGTCCATTCTCTCTTCTTTGTTTTCCTCTTACTTTGAAAACTTTGTTCTTAAAAACAAAATGAACAAGGCCACAGAATGGCAATTTTCTCCACGTGTCATTGGCTGGTGTGAGTCCAATGGTGAGCAGGCATACCATCACTTCCCCCTCACCTCCCACTGGAGAAGGAGTCATATAGATGAACACAGATGCGGTTGTGAGAAGTGCATTCTGCCGCTTCAGTAGGAAGATGTCACATGACCCAGACATTGCTGGAACTACAGAATCGCAGCTATTAGAGCGATTGTTAGCTAGCTTTGCCAAGGAGCACTCAGCATAGAAAGTGAGGCAGTGGGAGAGGCCCAGTGGGCCCACGCGCACTGCCACCGCATTTACTTAGCTCTAAATACTGGGCAACCTAGAGAGAACACTGATCCAGAAAGGGCTTCTACTGCTTAAAATAAATGGTTCTACTTCCCTAACTTTATTTCTCCTTTCCAACAAGGCAATTGTAGGTAGGAATTAAACTTCTGATTGTACAGTGAACCAGAGATTAGAATGTTTGATCATAGCGAATAAAAAAGTCTGAGCTCCAATGCATGTGATAACGGTTGATGATGTTGGCAAGCATTGGGTTTTTCCTGCTGTAGCCCTGCTGGGATTTCAGCCTCCTCACAGACAGTGTCAGGCACCACAAAAGATGACCAACAGACATGCTACATGCAACAGTCATGCACCGCATAGACTCCGCCGTGAGGACCGGGCTGAGACCACTTGGCCCCGCCCAGTAGACCGGGCATCCGTCGCAGCCTTGAGCAGACACGAGGAGGCGGCCAGGACCTAGGATGGGTGCAGGGCTGCCTTGGCGGTGGTGCCCCCTGCTGTTCAAATGTGACGAAGTACTACTGAGTGAAACGCTTTTATGTGGAGGTTTCCCTCTGGGGTTGGCTGGGATTGCAATCGATTTGCTTTTTTATTTTCCATTATTTCTCAAATAAGTGCAAGAAAGACACAAAGCAGAAAGTAATGATTTTCAATGCTCTACTCATGCAGGCAATGTCGTTTCTCACCCTCCACAGCCAACTACAGGGGTTGTGTGCCCCACGAATCAGTCCTGTTCAGAGATCCAGCAAGGGAGGGATGGATTGGAGTGCTGGACATTCACTTTGCCCGAAGAACAAAACTGTATATAAGTGGTTTGATTTCTACCACTTTCATTTCCTGGAATTTCAGGAAGATAGAGTAGACAGTTGGATTTAAAGGGGTATCTCTGCTCTTGGCAAAGTCAGAGAACAGCTCTTGCACAAAACGTGGTTCCCTACAGGACTCCATCTGGGTACCAAAACCTACCGAACAGGAGGGCAGTCAATGTTTTCTTAGCAACAGTAAAGAAGAAATTTGCATTACAAGCTTGGCCAATTCCCTCTTATCTCAGTCTGGGTCCCAAGTAAAGTCCAGGGGACAGTAAATAAATCAGTATAGACAGGAAGTCTGGGTAATGAGAAGCTAGGCTTGGTCCCTGAGCAAGGGGAGAAAAGCCCCAGGATGAGAAGGGAGGAATACTTCAATAGGAGAGAACTTATTTTGCCTGGAAAACTAAAGCTTGAGAGGTGACTCTTTTTCATGTTGACATTTCCCCAGGATATATCCCTCTCCCTGTACTGTTCCACTTCAGAGACTGCCAGTCTGGAACACAAACAAAAGAAAGGATGCTCACCCTTCAAAAAGTAAAGTAAGAAGAAAAATTGGGGAGGAAAGAAAGTAAATTCAAACTCTAGAGAAAGGATTGGCCCAGGCCTACAGTGTGCCCTGTTTTGAGTGGTTTGACTCCCCTCTGAAAGAAGTATAACCTGGAGAGCTGCCAGCTGGCCTGAGCGCTTTGACCCGAGTCTCCAAAGCATATTATGTAGGATCAAATAATGAGAGGGCATTCATTTATATAATCTATCAAAACCTGTTAGATATTCTAGTTCAATGCAGGCCTTCGAAATGGTGTAAGTCCTAGTACACAGAGTACAAGGATGCATGCTCACTGGCTATAGAGAAGGAAGTGCATGCCCGTTGCAGCATTTCATTGTGGAGATTCATAGTCGCACTGATTGAGGGCTTGGTCCATACAGTCGCTGTGACAAAATTTCTATGCTTTGCTAAAATTTTGACCTGGCTCTAAAAGTTTCTCCTAAACTCATTTTTGCACTTCCTTAGAAAATCCAGTCATTGCAATCCCTAGTACATCAATTTATGAATAATGCTCCCCCTATGCCCCTCCCTTCTTGATGGCTGTTCACCTTCAACATGTGATCAAGTGCCTCAGCTTTCACCACCCTTAGGTAATGTCTGATCACAGGGTCTTTCTTTAATGAGAAGCCTGTTTTATTGGATTATCCAGAATCCCCCCCCCCCCCACCACCACCACACACACATTCCTGATGTTTTCTTACTATCTGCCCAGTAACTTCCACTCTGCTCCTTGGCTATGAATTCCCACTTGTTTACTCTATACAGAAATGAACCCACCTCTGTCCCTCAGCACATCCAAAAATTATTATTGCTTTGACCTCTATGCTTGTCTTAATGCTCTTATACATAAAGTTTTCCTCACGTAATGCCTTGAGTGTAAAATGACCCCTATAGTACCATGTGTTTGAACACTTGATTCCAGGATCTTGATGTTTGGAGAGGTTGTGGAAACTTAGGTAAGGCCTAGCTGGAAGAAATGATTTCTGTGGGCTGGGCCCTGAGGTTTGTAGCCTAATTCTGATTCTTATCCATTCTCCATTTCCTGGTCTACTCAGATGTGAGAAAGCAGTCTTGTGCACCTGCCTGGAGCTGTTCCCGCTTCTATACCCTGCCCACCGTGATGGAATGTAACCTCTCAAACTGTGAGGAAAAATAATCCTTCTGTTCTTAGGTTGCTTCAGGTGTTTGATCATTGTTGAGAAAAATAACAAATACCAAAATAATAGGTACTAAGAAGTGGGTTTGTTGATGTGATAATTCCAACCATGTAGTTCACAATCCTTTGAAAGAAATGTGGAAGAGCTGGGAACTACAGGCTAGTGAAGCTCAGAAAGGCTACAAGCAGAGCTTTCAATGGGCAATTCTGGTGAGAGTGTAGAACATTAGACTGCTGATAGAAATGCACACAGTAAAGGTTGATGAAGTTTTGTGGGGAACAAGTACTCAACCAGGAATCAGGCTAGAGGACACGCATGGAAAAACAATCTAGTCAGATTTTTACCCATGTCCTGAAAATCTGAGTCAGGCTGAAGTTTAAAGTAAGCACCTAAGCAGTTTGGTAGAGGAAGGTTCAAAACAGCGTGACATTCAGGCTGCTGCATGGTTATTACACAGTTACCGCTCACTGCGGTTACCCAGATTTACAGTGACAGAGAAAGAAAATGGAACAGAGAGGTGCAAAAGATGTGTGGCTTGGTCAAGAAAGGAGCACAAAGCCAGTTAAAGTTATGGACATAAATGGACAGTTTGGCAAGAAAAAGAGCTTAAATCTGAGAAGAAGATTGGTGTGGACAGAGTGGCTACAATTTTTTAAAGAGATTAGCAGCACTAAGGAGAAGACCTGGGACTTTTTGGTGGAAAATAGGCAAGGTGGCTCCAGGAGAAGACCCTCCTGAAGTACTAGGAGATAACAATGCAAACTCCTTTGAAAACCTTCCACTTGTAAAACTAGTGCTTCAATCACTGGGGCCTCTTGGGCATCCTTCCAGGGAGGTTTAGCGGATCTTCGCCTTGCTTTCCCCTCCTCCCTTGACTTCACCCACCAGCTGTTCTTCTCTGCTGCTGCTCATAGTGCAGTGTGGGCAGAACACAGACATGCTCCATGGTCAGAAGCTAACTTGATTTCTTCCTTAAGCAGGAATCTGAAGCTCTCTGCCTCAATGCCCTGGTCCACAGAATGGGAATGAAAGTACCCACCCCAGGTCAACAGACACCAGCACACTGAACAATCTCCTCCGGCAGCAGATGATCCATAGTGAAACGACAATCTCCACCCTTTCCTCCCAGCCCACTGCATGTCTTTTGGATGGTGTCAAGCAGCCTCAGGGCATCATCCAGAGCTGTAAGGAAGCAAACCCGCAGACCCACGCCATCTGTTCTCAGCATTGGGCTGCGTTCTTGTGCTGCCGCTGTTTATTCCACAAACCCAATGAGCCACATCTAAACTCCCTCTCCACTGTTTGTCACCCGCATCCCAGGCTGCTTCTTCTTCTTGATGTAGTCACATTGGGCCAGGGATCTCAGAGTGGTCCTGCATACTTCCCTCTTCGTTATTCTGCACATTCAGTGGGTCACCAAATCTTCTTACTTCACATATCTCTTGACCTTTGAATTCTGTCCCCAACTCCCCCCCTCACAACTTCAGTCCATACAGAGGATAGAGATAATCTATACTGCATATTCCCTAAGGACTGCATGTGGAAGTGCTGTCTCTAAGGAAATAATTAAGATTACATGAGGTCATAAGGGTGGAGTCACTGTTGGTAGTATTAGTGTCCTTATCTATGAAGAAATACCAGAGAGCTCAAGACATCTCTCAGTCACTGGGCACCCACTGAAAAGGTGGCCATGTGTAAGTCAGAAAGAAACCTCATCAGAGACAAATGATCTTGAAGTTCAGCCTTCAGAATGGAGAGAAAATAAATGTCTGTTGTTTAAGCCACATGGTCCATAAGATTAGGCTGATGTCCTACATGGAGTTCCTGGTTGTCTGAGGTCTGACCATAGAGAGTATCCCTTCCTGGCCTCCATCTCATCTCCAGCCCTGTTCAGTCCTGCCATCATGCTATGCATCCTTGCACACCTATAAACTTCACACTTGTAGGTCATCAGGCCAGGCATGACCCTTCCAAGCACCCATTCATGCTCAAAGTCACACCAATGGCCATCTCCAACGTTGAATGGTTCACTAGTCTCTATGCCCCACCCCCAGCATGTGGGCCTCTTCACTTGCGTGCAGAACCTCTTGTGTGAGGTATACGTTTATAATTCTATGTGTCTCATTGACAGAAGTTGGATGTCTTTCATCATTTCACCATTTAGGCCTTCCCAATAGGATGTGGTAAAGCTGCAGCATAGAATCACTCCCCCAGGATTCAGACATCAGGACAGACATTGCCACACACAGGACCCCATGGTTGTCTTCGTGTACAGCCAAACCTCCCCTTCCCCATCCAAGAGCCTCCTCCACTCCCCACACCATAATCTGCTCTCTATGCCTATAATTTTGCTGTTTCAAGGATATTATATGAATAAAATTTCACAGTGGAATATTTGGGGATAGATTTTTTATTTTTATTTTTTACTCAGGGTCATTTTCTAAAGATTCCCCCAGGTTGTTTCATCAGAGTAGTTTCCAGCTTGACAGCATTGGGATTAAAATTGTTATAAGCATTTATATGAGTGTTATTGCTATGGAAACCTAAGAAACATCCAGGGGTACAATGACTGGAACACATGGTGGCTACACACTTAGTTTTCTAAACTATAAAGTTTGTCAGAGGGGACGTGCCATTTCACCCTTCCAGTACCTCGGATGAGCACCGCAGTGCCTTTGTGCTCTCTCGAGCCCTTCGTGGCTCTGCCAGGTGTGTACTGATATCTCCGTGAGCTAACGCTTTCCTATGTCTGATGCTGTTAACCATCGTTTCTGGGTCAACTTGTCATATTCAAGTCCATTCAGGATCTTTGGTTCATTTTTCAACAATACTATTTTATGTATTTATTTTTACTGGTGGTCTCTGGGGATTTTAATTATTTTTAAAAAAAATATATAGACACTAATACTTTCTTGAGCATATGAGTACAGTTATTTTCCTCTGAGTCAGTAGCTTAAGATTTCATACTCTTGACAGAGCCTTTTTTATCAATTTTAGTTTTATTGAATGTGTTTTGGCTTTTGATGTCAGATCTAAAAGCTCTTTTTCTCATCTTAGATACAAAACATTTTCTGTGACTTTTCCCTCAAAAGTGTATAGCCTTTACATTTAAGTTTATGAACGAGTTTGAATTGATTTTTATATAAAGTGTGAATCTGAAGTTAAGGATCTACTTTGGGGGCTATGGTTGTGTACTCAATGATCTCTGTTGAAAGATGCTATCCATCATTGAAGAGTTGGGCTTATTTGTATAGTCTCTGCTCTGTCCTATATCAATCTTTCTGTCATTTCCCCAATACTATGAAGTTTTTATTATTGTGTACATCCCAAACTAATTCATATTCTTTTCTATGCTATATTGTACATCCTCAGCTTTTCCCTTTGAAATTTGAAATAATATTGCCTACTACTACACAATTATTTCCATTTTATAGGAATTGTATGATTTTTATGTAATAAGAAATTACATTTACTCTAATTAATGAATGTAAAATTTCTTCTGTATTTATGTATTTTTTTCATACAGTTTGTTTTAGGTCCTGAACATGTTCTATTAAATTTACAATTAAATATTTAATTTTGAGCAATTACAAATGTCATGGTATTTTTAATTTCTGTGTCCTCATGTGAATTGTAGTATATAAAAACAATATTTATTTTTATGTTTGTCACATATTATGTGACCTTGCTGAACTCACTTATTAGTTGTGAAAGTTGAGGTTTTTTTTTAATAGATGTGAGAGGATTTTTAGAGACAATTATGTCAACATAATAAGGAAATAATAATAAATAAATAAGGAAAAAATATTTCAAATGACCCTGAGTAAAGCTAGCTGTAGGTTTTTGTAAATGCTCTGTGGAAAGCTGGGGAACTTTGTCACTGTTTTTATTATTTCTCTGATTTCTTTAAATTATTTATTTTGAGAGAGAGACAAAGGAGAGAAAGGCAGTGTACCAAGGCCTTCAGCTGCTGTGAATGAATCCAGACATGTATGTGCTCCACAAGGTGGCACACCTGCAACATCGCACACTTATGTTACTGCATCTGGCTACATGGGGCCTGGAGATTTCAACATGATTTCATAGTCTTCACAAGCAAGCACCTTAACCTCTAAGCTATCTCTCCAGCCCTCTAAATTTTTATCATGAATAATTATTAAATTTTGTCAAATGATTTGTTCTTGCATCAATGAATAAATTGTGTGATATTTCCCCTTTTAGCTGGTTAATATGGTAAATCATATTAATTTAATTTGGCATAATTGCCTGCATTGCTTTTGTGGATTAGAGCTCATTTGGCCATGTTGTCTAATTTTTCCATGCTGTGGAGTAATATTTACTAGCATTTTATTAAGGATTTGAGCATGTATTTATAAAAGATGCTGCTGTACCCTTTTCTTCTTTCTTTGGTGATATCATTGACATTTTTGCAATATCAAAATCATATCGGCTTCAATTAGTGGTTGAGAAGTGTTATGTCCTTATTTTCTGGAAGAGACTATGATAAATTGATACTGGGGCTTAGGAGATGGCTTAGTGGTTAAAGGAACTTGCTTGAAAAACCTGCTGGCCAAATTTGATTCCCTAGTACGAATGTAAAGCCAGATACACAAAGTAGAGCATGTGCCTTGAGTTTCTTTGCAGCAGTAAGAGGCCCTGGTATGCTCATTTTCTCTCTCTCTCTCTCTCTCTCTCTCTCTCTTTCTCTAGCATTCTATTTCCTCACCAATACATAAAAATATTTTTTAATTTATTTGAGAGAAAGAAAGAAGCAGATAGAGAGAAAATGGGCACTCCAGGACCTCTAGCCCCTACGAACAAAATCCAGATGCATGCCCTACCTGGTTCATCTGGCTTTACGTCATACTGGGGAATCAAAACTGAGTTCTTTGTTTTTGTAGGCAAGTATTTTAACTGCTAAGCCATCTCCCCAGCCCCCATAAAATATATTTTAAAAAGAATGGGCATTTAGTCATAGAATTCTACAATGAAACCATGTGGACCTGGATTATTTTGGAGGAGATTTAAAGTTTTAAATTAAATTTTCTTTGTTATGAAGTAGCATGAAGTATTTTCTATTGGATAGGTTTTGTTTCACAAAGAATTGGTTTCCTGTCAAATTTCTATGTATAAATTTATCATTGTATTTTATGATTATTTTTGGAGTATTTTTGTTTGTTTTTGAGGTAGGGCCTCTCTCACTGGCTAACCTGAAACTCATTTTGTACTTCAAGCTGGCCTTGAACCCACAATGATTTTCCTACCTCAGCCTCCTGAGTGTCAGGACTACAGGTATACACCACGATGCCCACTCTATCACTATCTTTTTGATGCCTACAGGTTGCATAATTATAATCACAATCTATTCCTTGTATTGATGAATTTTATCAATTTTTGTACTTGTATTTGGACTAGAGCTTATCACCTTTATTAATCTTTTTAAATACTGAGATTAATTTTTTTCACTGCTAATTGGGATTCTATTTTCTGTCATTGTCTATTGCTGTCCTGACTATTTGTTTTCCACCACCTGATTTTCAGCTGATTTCATTTGTATTTTCCTTGATATTTGACTTGGAAGTTGTTGAATTGTTGACCTGAGGCCCTTCAGCTTCCCTTGTGTATGCATTTAGTTCCAGGAATTTCTCTTGTATCCATAGCTTGCTGTCTCACACATATTGGTAGGCTATATTTCATATTGGTTTAGTCCAGTGTTTACTTTGAGACCTGTGCTTTGACTATGAATTATTTAAACATATATTGTTTAGATTCCCATGTTAAGACTTTTTCATCTTTTTGCTACTGATGTGATTCCAGCATGGTCAGAGAACAATATATTCTGTAAGATCTTCATTCTTTTGAATTCATAGAGCTTTGCTTTGTGACCCAGGATATAGTCTGGCTTTGTGCATGTTTCTTGAGCTCCTAGAAAGACTGTGCACTGCACTGCTGTTGAGGGCAGCACTTTGCGAATACCTCTGCAACCCTGTTGATTGATGGGGGGATTAAACTCTCTGTGAGCTTGCTAATTTTCTATCTAGTGAGTGTACCAATTGTTTGGGAAGGGATGGTGAAGTCTCCACCTATGATTATACATGTCTTTCTATTTTAACTTCTATCAGCTTTTACTCCCCAGCTTTTGGGCTTTTGTTGTTTGTTGTGCAGTGTATGCCCACAAACAGTATACTTCCTTTGAAGATGGTCCTTTTATCATTATATAAAGTTTCTCTCTATTTCTAGTAATGTTCTCTGCTCTTAACTCAATTCTCTTTGCTATTAACAAGTCTTTCTGCCCTTGGCTACTGTTTGCATGATCTGTCTTTTTAAAATCTTTTACTTTTGTTCTGCCTTTATCATATTTAAAGTGAGTTTCTTTAAGGATACCATATATTCATATAATTCTTTAAAGTAAACTTTTTACTTTTTATTTATTTTCAAGAGTGAGAGAGGGAAAGAGGTAGACAAACAGAGAGAGAGAAACAGAGACAAAGAAACAGAGAGAGAGAGAGAGAGAATGGGCATGCTAGGGCCTCCAGCCAATGCAAATGAACTCCACATGCATGCACCCCCTTATGCATCTGGCTTACCTGGTTACTGGGGAATCGAACTGAGGTCCTTTGGCTTTGCAGACAAACACCTTAAATGCTAAGCCATCTCTCCATCCCATAATTTACAATTTTAAACTATATGTTTAGGTCAATTACAGTTAATCACCAATACTTAAGAGTTCAAATTTGACATTCAAGGTTCAAGTTTTTGCTTTTCATTTTAACTATTTTCTATTGCCTATCTTCCTATAGATTACTTATATATTTTAAGGGTTTTTTTTTAAGTTTTCTTTTTATTTACTTATTTGAGAGAGATAGACACAGGGAGAACGAGGCAGATAGAGAAAGAGAGAATGGGTACACCAGGGCCTCCAACCACTTCAAATGAACTCCAGACGCATGCACCCCCTTGTGCATGTTGCTAAGGTGGGTCCTGGGGAATTGAGCCTCAAACCAGGGTCCTTAGGCTTCACAGGCAAGTTCTTCATCACTAAGCCATCTCTCCAGCCCCTATTTTTAAGGTTTTATTGATTTATCTGGAGAATCTCTGCATGTATTAATGCACAGATATTTGGTAGTTATTCTAGGCATCATATTTATGGCATTTTACATGCACTGAACACTGTGTAATAGCCTCACTGAGTGAACTGACCTGTTGTCCTATGAGATGTGTAGCAGTGATATCTATTCACGTGTCATTTCTGTTTCCATTTCATGGCACATTTGTATTGAATATTTTTTGTACATATAGTTGGAGTCATATAAAATAATGTTATAATCTCTCTTCTACATGCCCCCACATTCTTAGATTAAGCCTAGGTCCTGGCACAGGCTAGATAAGCACTCTACCAATAACCTGTATCCATAGCCTTGTCCTTTGCCTTTTCTGTTTGCTTGCTTTATTTTGAAGCAGGATCTCATGAAGTTGACAAGACTAGCCTTCAAATCAGTCTATAGCCCAGACAGATATTGAAGTCATAATCCTCTTACCCCATCCTCCAATTAGGTAAAATTCCAGTCTATACCAACAGATCTGAAAACACAAGTAGAGATGGAAAGTGCACTTATTTAAAATATTCTTTTCTTTTTTTATATCATTCCTGTTGAAAGGTTCCAATTTTCCTCCTTTAGCCATTGTATTTGGAGATCTGTGCTTAGCCTTTTATTATTATTAATATTATCATTATCATCATCACAATCATCATTATTTTCTTCGGATAGGATCTTGTTATGAAGCTCAGGATAGCCTCAAATTTTCAGCCCTCTTGCCTTAGACTTCCAAGTGCTGGGATGTGAGCGTAAGCCACCACTCCCTTAGCTGTTCATCAGTCTTCTCATGACAAATTTGTCATCTGACATTCATCTCAGAAGTTGTAAATTGTACTTCATTTTTGAAGCATCTTGGTTGATAATTTTTTCTTAAAGCACAAACAAATATGTTACTTCAACTGTGCATGGTGATTCATGCCTATAACCCCATTTCTTAAGAGACTGAGGTAAAAGGATTATCAGGAGGTCAAAGCCAGTCTGAACTACATAGTGTGTTCTGGGCAGGCCTGGGCTGCCAAGTGTGATTCTGTCAAAAGAGAAAGAAAGATGGGCTGGAGAGATGGCTTAGTGGCTAAGGTGCTTACCTGTGAAGCCTGAGGACCCATGTTTGATTCTCTAGGTCCCACATAAGGCAGACACACAAGGTGACACACATGTGCAAAGACATACATGTGCACAAGGTGGTGCACATGTCTGGAGTTTGATTACAGTGGAGGCCCTGGTGCACCCATTCTCTCTCTCCCTCTATCCTGACTCTCTTTAAAAGTAAAAAGAGAGAGAGAAAGAATGAAAACAAGAAAGAAGGAAAGATGGAAATAAGAGGGGAGGCGAGGGGGCAGAAAGGAAGATAGGAAAGAAGAAAAGGAAGCAAGGGACTGAGGGAGGGAAGAAGGGAAGGAAGGAGAAAGAAAGGGTGGAAAGGAGGAAGATAAAGAGAGAGAAAGCTACTTTATTTGGACTCTGCAATTTCTAACAAGAAATGTACTATCATTTTAATGTTTCTTTCCTAAGTCTAGTTTTCAGGAATTTGATTCTAATTCTGATTTTTTGTGTTTATCCTATTTTAATTTTCTCATCTTCTTTAATTTGTAAGCTTATGTCTTGTACCAAATTTGGATAATTTTTTTCTTTGAATACTTTCTCATCCTTGCCCTTAATTTTCTTATTTATTTTTCTTTGCCTTCTGGAAGTTTGATGCTATTAAGTCAAGATTATTGGTTGCTTTAGCCTCACTAGTTCTTGAAACGTTTTGTGTTTGCGGTAGTTTTTATTCAGCTTGTCAGTTGTTTTTCAGTCTTGTTTACTTGTGCTACTTACACTGGATAATTTCTGTCATCCAATCCTCTGATACCTTCATTCCAAATACCGTATACTTGTTTTTAGTTCTGAAATTTTCATATGGCCCTTTAGTTTCTTTGCTGAGACACTTAGTTTTGGCTTTGTTTTAAGTATATTTGTCATTGCTATTTGAAGTATTTTTTCAATTGAACTGTTGGTCAGACTAGTGTGGCAGTTATCCCTTCATGGTGTCAGGATTCATTGGTTGTATTTGAAAAGAGCTTAAGGTCATCCTACTGTATGGACTACCAGGAAATTTTCCTTGAAACTTGTATGTTGTGCTATTACATTATGAGATTCCATAAGTTAATCAAATCTTCTGGTTTAATGGGTTTTCTCTGACACAGTTACCACATGGAAAATGACGTGTATCTCCATTCTTCCAATGTGAGAGGGTGCAGCTATAATAAAGCAGAATCTTTGCAGCTCACAAAGCTTGCCCCCTCCCTGACTTACCCAGAGAGAAGGTGTGGGCACTCTGGGGGCCTGAGGAGGCCTGGTGTGATGGTGTGAGTCCTATGGCCAGAGACATTATAGAGGGTGAGCTTGCCTACTGATTAGCAGGGATGAAGATCTGAACTTCCTACTCAGACTTTTATTGATACTGTGCTGGTGTGGATGGACTTGTAAGGGGGAGAAGCAGCCTGGCAATGCCCAAGTCTGAACTTTTCATAAACATTTTTTGCTTTGGGTTAAGGAATAGATTGCTGATTTGGTGATGTTTTCTATATTGTTTTCGTTTGTCTGTTTGTGTCATGTTTAGCCAGAGTAGAACATATTATATTCTACTTGATTCCCTTTCTGAAACTTCAGCTGGACAGAGCAGTTTGCTCTTTAATCATGGTACAATACATGTGCCATAAAATTTATACTCTATGATGATTAATCTTGATTGTTTAGCTTGATGAAACTTGCAATAGGGCTGGAGAGATGGCTTAGCGGTTAAGCGCTTGCCTGTGAATCCTAAAGACCCCGGTTCGAGGCTGGATTCTCCAGGACCCACGTTAGCCAGATGCACAAGGGGGCGCACATGTCTGGAGTTCATTTACAGTGGCTGGAGGCCCTGGCGCACCCATTCTCTCTCTCTCTCTCTCTCTCTCTCTCTCTCTCTCTCTCTCTCTCTCCCCCTCTATCTTCCTCTTTCTCTCTCTGTCACTCTTAAATAAATAAATAAAAATGAACAAAAAAATTTAAAAAAATACTTACAATAACCTAAAGACACACCTCTGGGCATCCAAAACTTTTAACTGAGGAAAGAAGATTCAGCCTGAATTTGGGCAGCCCCATCCCATGGGGGTAGGACCTCAGACTGAATTAAAAGGGGAATATAAGTAGAGTAGAATGGCAGCATTAGTCTCTCTCTACTTCACAACTGTGGTCACAATGTGACCAGCTGCCTCACACTCCTACTGATACCTTCTCTGCCACGATGGAGTGTAAGCTAAAATAAACCCTTCATTTCTTAAGACACTTTATTTTTCAATTTGGTTTTTTGAGGTAGGGTCTCACTGTAGCTCAGGCTGATCTGGAGTCCACTATGTCATCTCAGGATTTGCCTTGAACTCATAGCAATCCTCCTACCTCTGCCTCCCAGAGTGCTAGGATTTAAGGTATGTGCCACTATGCCCAGTCCTTAAGTCACTTTTGATGGGTCTTTACACTCACAAGAAAAGTAACTAATAACAAAAGAAACAGAGAGTGGGGCTACTGTGTGATAAGTGTGAACATGCTGTTCTTAGGTCCTTAGAACTGGTTTGTGGGAGAAATGTAGAGGAGTTTGGGAGGTAGAAGCTATTGAAGCCCTGGAATGTCATAAGGAGAGCTTACAGGGCCATCCCAGTGGGAGTTTAGAAGACCAGCATGCTGGGGAAGAGCTGTGGACAGTAGAGATCCAGCTTATGAGGGTTCAGAGACAATCAATACTCCACCAGGAATTGAGCTAGAAGCTATTCCTGTTATATTCTGGCAAAGAATCCAGCTATATTCTGCCCATGTACTGAAATTCTGAGTAAGGCCAAACTGAAAAATAAAGACCTAATTTCTCTGGCAGAGGAAATTTCAAGACACCCTGTCATACATTCAGTTGCAAGGTTACTATTCAATATTTTTATTCATATCTTTAGTGTGTGTGAGAGAGAAGAAAGATATGAAAAATGCAGTTAATGGAGAAAAGGTACCTGAGCTAGCTTAAAGGTACAGGCAAGGAGAATGCAAAGCATATATAATTGGGAAAGAAATTAAAAAAGAAACCTTATGCTCTTCACTGGGACAACAGGAAAGGTATTCTGAGCTCAACACCTTACCCATGCAAGACTCATTTGAAAGGACAGAGCCTGAACTGAGAAAGCAGCACATGTGTACAATAGAATTCTATTCAGCAGCATGGGAAAATGAAATTATGAAGAGTGGCAGGAAAATGAATGGAAACAGAGACATATATTAAGCAAAATGACCCAAATTCACAAAGACCAAAGCCACATGTTCTACGTGATATGGAGATCCAAACACACACACACACACACACACACACACACACACACACACGCACGAATGTGAGTAAAGTCTATAAAGGTAGACAGGTAACCAAGAATGAGTACAAAGGATTGAGCAGGAAGAGGGGTGAGGGAAGGGTTAAGGACACATGTGACACATGGACAGAAAAGGGCAGAATACTGGGGAGGGGAAGTATTAGGGAGAGGAGGGGGAGGAGAGTCATGTTAAACAAATTATATTGAAAATGCCAGTAAAGAATGATACATAATTATGCTAACTAAAAAGTAAATGCAAAAGGGTGGGATTCGTGTGAGCTTGCAACAAGATTTCAGAAAGCCACTGAAGCCAGGCAAGGTCGAGTGGGATTAGATTTCTGGCAAGAAACCCCTAAAAGGCCATCCCATAAAGCTGTATATGTAAAGCCTAAATTCAAATGGATACTCTGGACTATAGATGTCAGGACTGTGGGGCATCTTCCAAAGCAAGCTGCAGGCACAGAGGCCCAAGATAGAGGCCATGTGTGTTGTAGGTAGCATAGCTAAATTGGCAGGGCTGCCCATCATGAACACCTGAGAGCAGCTATGGAGCTGCAGAGTGTGGTGTTTGCTCTGTTAGGCTTCAGTTTTTCCTTAGCTATGCTCCCAAAAGAATGTTTCTCTGTACCTCTGTATGTTGGAAATAAGTAACTTACTGTTTCATTTCTTAGTTAAGAATTTGTCTTGAGAGACTTCCGGTTAAGATGGTGGTGTAGGTACCATGCTAAAGCAGCCTAGGGGGGAAAAAAGACCAAAAAATCTCAGCAAAATACAATTTTTTACTAAAAAGTGAGGTGTATAGGAAATTGAAGCAGCAGTGGAGAAGTAGAAGAGATCCAGAGCATCCAGAGCATCCAGAGCCCGCACAGGCCAGCTAAAGAGGCTCCAGCAGCTTGGCCAACTGCGGCGGCGGGGTCGCACCAGAAAGGCACCAGGCTCGGCTCCACAGGTGCAGGAGCTTCCCCTCACACCGGCACTCTCTGCAACTCAGGAAACGTGAAGGGAGAGCAGCAGTGAGCCACGTGGAGCAGTGAGGGAACCAGAGCAGCTGCAGCTCCCTCCCCTCCCCCACCGCCTGAGCCCACCTCTGGCGAACAGAGCAGCGGTCCCGGGACACAGCCACGCCAACTTCAGCCGACAGCAGGACCCAAGCAGGAGCAGAGTTCAGCAGCAACAAGAGTGGCTCCGGCACCGGTAACAGCGGCCCCAGCAGCAGCAGACCCAGGAGCGGCAGCAGGGGCTGACCCAGCGGCAGCAGACCAAAGAGAGGCAGTGGCGGCAGCTTGAGCAGCAGCAGTTCCAGCAGCAGGGGTGCTGATCTGCAGGGCCACACTTGCCAGGCTTGGTTTGCCCTGCAGGAAAAGCCAGTGCCCAGCTCCAGAAATCAGAACAGCAGCCCAACAACCCAGGCAGCAACTTGACTGAGACCAAAATCATCCAAGGTAACTGGGATTGCACCAGGGAAGGGTCTCACATGGTCACAAGCTGACTTGGATCCCTCAACAGACCAGAAATCTTAACCTCTTTGTTGATAGAGGATCTGGTCATTATAATAACTACTCTTGCATACAAACTCGGGGCTGTTTTTGATTGAATGTGTACAGTGTTTAGTTAAATTTTAGAATCTACCTGTATTTTATTCCACTCAGCCTATTTGAATATTCCTATAGCAGGGAAACTCAACCCCTAAGAACACCTTTGTAGATACTCTGAGAGGCTTAAGAGCCACACCTAACACCTTAAGCTCCTACCCTGAAAATATATTACATCAAATCAATTGATACAGCTAAGAATACCCAGCTAGCTAGAAAATCCAAGCATTAACTTAATCCAAGATGCAAAATTATATACATTATAACACAAGAAACACTAAAAAGCAAGACGATATAAATCCACCTACAAGTATTAATGCATGAGAAATGTCCTCCACTGAGAAAGAGTTAGAGGAAATGCCTGAGAAAGAGTTCAAAAGAATGATTATAAATATGTTCAAAGAGGTCAAAGAACAAATCAGAAGAATCAAAGAAGAAATCAAATAGGAAATCAAAGGAATCAAAGAAGACACAGGACACCAATTTAATGAAATAAAGAAGGCAATACAATACATAAATAAGGAAATAGAAATAATAAAGAAAAACCAGTCAGAATTACTAGCAATGAAGAACACAGTAAATGAAATAAAAAAAACTCTGTAGAAAATCTCACCAGTAGAATGGATGAGGGAGAGTACAAAATATCTAAGCTACAAGAACAGGTGGCAGATCTAATACAGTCCAACAAAGAGAAAGACAAACTCATAGAAAAGTATGAGTGGGAATTTCAAGATATTCGGGACACTATGAAAAGATCCAATATAAGAATTCAGGGCATAGTAGAAGGAGAAGAATTCCACTCCAAAGGCATAGTAGGCGTCGTCAACAAAATCATAGAAGAAAATTTCCCCCAAATTGGGAAAGAGGTGCCAATGCAGATACAGGAAGCCTTTAGAACCACAGCCAGACAAAACCCAGAAAGAACCTCTCCTCACTATATTATAATCAAACGTCCAAACATACACACCAAAGAAAAAATATTAATATTGACAGCAGTTAGAGAGAAAAATCAAGTTACCAACAAAGCAAGCCCATCAGGATTACAGCAGATTATTCAACACAAACTTTTAAAGCCAGAGAGGCTTGGAGTGATATATTCCAAGTTCTGAAAGATAACAACTGTCAACCAAGGTTACTTTCTCCTGCAAAGTTATCCATTCAAATAGATGGAGAAATAAGGACATTCCTTGACAAAAGCAGGTTAAAGGAGTATTTGAAGACAAAACCAGCTCTACAGAAAATACTTGATAGAATCCTCCATGCTGAAGAAAAGGAAAAATACACATATAAGGAACCTAGAAAAAACAAGCAATACTCATATACTAGTTAACAGAAGAGAGCACAGGTAGAACCCGAACCACAGAAAAAAAAAAAAAAAAGGCAAACATAAATACACACCTTTCAATAATATCTCTTAATAACAATGGCCTAAATGCCCCAACGAAAAGACATAGGTTTGCAGACTGGGTTAAAAAGCAGGATCTTACAATTTGTTGTCTACAAGAAACTCACCTTTCTACAAAGGATAGACATTATCTTAGGGTGAAAGGTTGGAAGACGGTGTTTCAAGCAAATGTGCCTAGAAAACAAGCAGGGGTTGCTATCCTAATATCGGACAAGGTAGACTTTAGTGCAACGTTAGTCAAGAAAGATAAGGAAGGTCACTTCATATTGATTAAGGACACTTTCCAACAGGAGGACATTACAATCCTAAACACATATGCACCTAACATGGGGGCTCCCAAATTCATCAAACAAACACTATTAGAACTAAGGTCACAGATAACACCAAACTCAGTGGTGGTGGGTGACTTTAACACCCCACTCTCATCAATTGACAGGTAATCCCAGGAAAAAATAAACAGAGAGGCAACTGTACTAAATGAGGTCATAGAAGGAATGAACTTAACAGATATATACAGGACATTTCATCCAAAGTCTGCAGAATATACATTCTTTTCAGCAGCACATGGAACATTCTTAAAGTAGACCATATATTAGGACACAAAGCAAATCTTAAAATTCAGGAAAATTGAAATAATTCCTTGCATTCTATCTGACCACAACGGAATTAAACTACAAATCAGTAGCAAGAAAGGCTATAGAGCATACACAAAATCATGGAAACTAAACAATACACTACTAAATGATGAATGGGTCAATGAAGAAATCAAGAAGGATATCAAAAACTTTATAGAGTCAAATGATAATGAGAACACAACATACCAAAATCTCTGGGACACAATGAAGGCAGTTCTAAGAGGTAAATTTATACCCTTAAGTGCCTATATAGAGAAATTAGAAAGGTCACAAGTAAATGACCTAATGCTTCACCTTAAAGCCTTGGAAAAAGAAGAACAAGGCAAACCAAAAATCAGTAGACTGGAAGAAATAATAAAGATTAAGGAAGAAATTAAAGAAATAGATACAGAATGAACAATCCAAAGAATTAATGAAACAAAGAGTTGGTTCTTTGAAAGGATAAACAAGATTGACAAACCTTTAGCAAATCTGACCAAAAGAAAGAGAGAAGAGACACAAATTAATAAAATCAGAGATGAACAAGGTAACATCACAACAGATTCCAGAGAAATTCAAAAAATCATAGGGACATACTATAAAAGCATATACTCCACAAAGTACGAAAATTTGAAAGAAATGGATGATTTCCTTGATCTATATGACCTACCTAAATTATATCAAAATGAGATTTAATCACTTAAATAGACATATAACAAACATGGAGATCCGAACAGTTACCAATAATCTCCCACCTAAAAAAAGCCAAGGCCCAGATGAATTCACTGCTGAATTTTACCAGACTTTTAAGGCAGAGCTAACACCATTGCTTCTTAAGCTTTTCCAGGAAATAGAAAAAGAAGGAATTCTACCAAACTCCTTCTATGAGGCCAGCATCACCCTGATACCAAAACCAGGCAAAGATAGAACAAAAAAAGAAAATTACAGACCAATCTCCCTCATGAACATAGATGTACAAATTCTCAACAAAATATTGGCAAACAGAATACAAGAATATATCAAAAAGATCATTCACCCTGACCAAGTAGGCTTTATCCCAGAGATGCAGGAATGGTTCAACATATGCAAATCTATAAATGTAATACATTACATAAACGTGTTAAAGGACAAAAATCACATGATCATCTCATTAGACGCAGAGAAAGCATTTGACAAAATCCAACATCCCTTCATGATAAAAGTCCTACAGAGACTAGGAATAGAAGGAACATATCTCAATATAATAACGGCTATTTATGACAAGCCTACAGCCAACATATTACTAAATGGGGAAAAACTGGAAGCGTTTCCACTAAAATCAGGAACAAGACAAGGGTGTCCACTGTCCCCACTTTTATTTAATATAGTTTTGGAAGTCTTAGCCATAGCAATAAGGCAAGAGACACACATAAAAGGGATACAAATTGGAAAGGAAGAGATCAAGTTATCATTATTGGCAGATGACATGATTCTATACATAAAGGACCCTAAAGACTCTACTAGCAAACTGTTAGAGCTGATCAAAACCTACAGCAATGTAGCAGGATACAAAATAAATACACAGAAATCAGTAGCCTTCATATATGCTAACAACAAACACATAGAGGATGAAATCAGAGAATCAATCCCATTCACAATTGCATCAAAAAAAATAAAGTACCTTGGAATAAACCTAACCAAGGAAGTAAAGAATCTCTACAATGAGAACTTTAAACACTCAAGTGAGAAATTGCAGAAGACACTAGAAAGTGGAGAAACATCCCTTGTTCCTGGATTGGAAGAATCAATATCGTGAAAATGGCAATGTTACCTAAGGCAATCTACACATTTAATGCAATCCCTATCAAAATTCCAAAGGCATTCTTCATGGAAATAGAAAAAAAATAAAAACCAAAAATTCATTTGGAATCACAAAAAAACTCGAATATCTAAAATAATACTGAGCAACAAAAATAATGCTGGTAGTATCACCATACCTGATTTTAACCTATATGACAGAGCCATAGTAACAAAAACAGCATGGTACTGGCACAAACACAGACATGTAGATCAGAAGAACAGAATAGAGGACCCAGATGTAAGCCCAAGTAGCTATAGCCATCTGATATTTTATAAAAATGCCAAAAATACTCATTGGAGAAAAGACAGCCTCTTCAGCAAATGGTGTTTTGAAAACTGGATATATATCTGCAGAAGGATGAAAATAGATTCTTCTCTCTCGCCATGCACAAGAATTAAGTCCAAATGGATTAAAGACCTTAAGATCAGACCTGAAACTTTGAAACTGCTAGAGGAAAAAGTAGGGGAAACCCTTCAACATATTGGTCTTAGCAAACACTTTCTGAATACAACCTCAATTGCTCAGGCAATAAAACCACAGATTAATCACTGAGACCTCATGAAATTACAAAGATTTTGCACCGCAAAGAACACTGTGAAAAAGCAAAGAGGCAATCTACAGAATGGGAAAAAATCTTCACCAGCTATATATCTGATAGAGGATTAATATCTAGGATATACAAAGAACTCAAAAAGTTAAATAATAAGGAATCAAACAAGCCAATCAAAAAATGGGCTATGGAGCTAAATAGAGCATTCTCAAAGGAAGAAATACGAATGGCATATAAGCATCTAAAAAAATGTTCTATGTCCCTAGTCATCAGGGAAATGCAAATTAAAACTACATTGAGATTCCATCTCACTCCTGTCAGATTGGCCACCATCATGAAAACAAATGATCATAAATGTTGGCAGGGATGTAGAAAAAAGGAACCCTTCTGCACTGCTGGTGGGAATGCAATCTGGTCCAGTCATTGTGGAAAACAGTGTGGAGGTTCCTAAAACAGCTAGAGATTGATCTACCATATGACCCAGCTATAGCACTGCTAGGTGTATATCCAAAGGACTCATCTCATTTCCTTAGAAATACATGCTCAACCATGTTTATTGCTGCTCAATTTAATAGCTGGGAAATGGAACCAGCCTAGATGTCCCTCAACAGATGAGTGGATAATGAAGATGTGGCCCATTTATACAATGGAGTTCTACTCAGCGGTAAAGAAAAATGAAGTTATGAAATTTGCAGAAAAATGGATGGACCTGGAAAGGATTATACTAAGTTAGGTAACCCCAGCCCAGAAAGCCAAGCACCACATGTTCTCTCTCATATGTGGATCCTAGCTACAGATGATTGGGCTTCTGCGTGAGAATGAAAATACTTAGTAGCAGAGGCCAGTAAGTTAAAAAGGAGACATAAAGGGTAGAGAATGGAAGGGAGGAGGATACTTAATAGGTTGATATTGTATATATGTAATTACAATGTTTGTAATGGGGAGGTAATATGATGGAGAATGGAATTTCAAATGGCGAAGTGTGGGGGTAGGGAGGGAGGGAATTACCATGAGATATATTTTATAATCATGGAAAATGTTAATAAAAATTAAAAAATTGAAAAATTAAAAAATTAAGAAAGAAAAAATAATAAATATCTTTTGAAATGTTTTTAAAAGATCACTGCTGTACTAATTTCTTAAAGGTTTCTTTTGGGCTGAATATATATTTTTGTTCTCCCAAATTTTTATCATTATTATAACAGACTCATTACAATATATAGCTTATATACAGAAAAACAAAAGGATTTGTCTTGAGATTCAGAGGAGGCTTGTTACTTCTAGCAGTTTTGGGGATTGATAAAGGCTCTAGGGACTTTCACAGATGGACTAAATTTTTTTTGTTTTTTTTTTTTTTTGGCCTTCAAATTGACAAGGTGTGGGGTTATGATAGAGCATCTTCATGATCAACCTGACTGGATTTAGAATAACTTGGGAAACACACCTGTGTATATTTCTATAAGGCAGCTTCCAGAGATGTTTAACTGAGAAGGAAAGACTCACCCTAAATGTGGGTAGCCTGCAGACTGAATATAGGGGGAACCAGCTCCAGCATACAAATATGAGAAACAGCCTCAAGCCCTTGTCACCACATCCAGGAGCTGCTCCTGCCACCGTGATGGCTAATATTCTCAAACCATTGTCACACACTCCCTGGCCACAGTGATGAGAAAACTAACTTAATGTATCACTTATGTTTCCATTATTTGGCAACTTTGTTTCATCCACTACATTAAGTGCCTCATGACTGTCTTATACTCTTCCCATGTGTTGAATTTAAAACCATTAATACAAATATGCTAGGGGATAGTGGACTTTGGAATGACTAGGTGATGACTTTTTTCGAGATTCTCCTAGACTACTTAAGCCCATAAATTTTACTGATTTTTACTTATTTCGTAAAGTTTCAGCACTTCAATTTTCTGAGAAAATGATTTGCTGCTTATCTGTTTTGGCGGAATGCTGCAATCAGGTTCGAATTGCTGGCAGAAATCACCTGACCAAGAGCAGATTTGGGGAAAAGAAAAGAGTTTATTTTGGCTTACAAACTTGAAGGAGTGCTCCATGATGGCAGAGGGAAATGATGGCATGAGCAGAGAGTAGACATCACCCCCTGGCCAACAAAAGGTAGACAATAGCAACAGGAGAATATGCCAATCACTGGCAAGGGAAAACCGCCTATAAAACCCATAAGCTCACCCCCAACAATACACTGCCTCCAGGAAGCTTTAATTCCCAAATATCCATCAGCTGGGACCCTAGTATTCAGGATACTTAAGTTTATGGGGGACACCTGAATCAAACCACCACAGGGGAAGTGCTGGGTTGCCCTATAGAATAAAAACATAACTCCTATTTCTCAACTAATTTCCAAAGGTTGTGGGTGAAAAGTGGAGAAAAGAGTACTTAGCTGAATAAGAACCCACTCTGATCTAGCACAGATCTTTTGGGACTGCAGAAAAAATTACTTTAAGTTTAAAAAATCTTATATTTGAAGGATAGTAAATATAAATAAATCCTGAAGTTTTAGTTTCTTTTCCTGAAAATTCATATAAATTTTTAAAGAGGAAAATTTCCTCAAAGAAATTTGTGAGGATAGTCTAACAGGGCTTGTTATATTACTGATCCAGAAAAATATACCTGTGTTCTTTTATGAATTGTTGAAGCTACAAAGCAACAGGCTTTGCCACACCTCAATTGAACAAGTGTCTGGCTGTAAGGGAATGATGAAAATATAACTAAATCCTAACAGTTTTTCTTGCTTCATTTCTCCTTCAAAGATAAAATAACTTAACAAAACCAAAATCCAGAGTGGATTAACTTTTATTCCTCCCAGCCAATATGAACTGTCTTCATGATTACCTCTGTATGAGAAGACAGCCACAGGAGTCCAGCATCTGATTTTCAGTGACAAGTCGTTGCTACACTTAGGATTTAATAAACCTCCCATCAGATCTCTACTCATAAAATGCAAAATTCAGTGGTCTTGAGCAAGACCTGTGATGTTAGGCAATGAATAGGCGTCATTCCAAGTGCTTTGGCACAACCAGAACTTGGCTCTGTAGCATTTGCGGTCACACCTCTAAGTGTCCCTTAAATGTAGATTTCAGTCAAATGAGCTGAGTCTAATCTAAGAACTGAACAACTTAAATGAGTCAACTCAAGGTATTGGCTAGTTCTTTTTGCATAGCAAATGACACCTAAACTTCTAGCTTGTATTAACCATCTTATGACATACACTCCATGGCTTTTTGGAACAGTAATTGACACAGGATTCACAGCAAGAGATTCCTATGCAGGGCACTTGATGGCACTCTGGTGGTCAGCTGGCTTGTTGGAAGGTCCCTAATGAGTTTATCATTGTGTCTGCCTCCTGGGTACACATGGCTGGGAGACTAAGCTCAGCTCATACCCTTTCTTCTTCTGAAACATCCTAAAGCTTCTTCTAATCTCCTCAGTGCACTGGACTTCTCCCTCAGACATCTAAGAACAAGCATTCTAGGAGACTTAAGAAGAAGGCATAAGACTTCTTATTACGTATCTTATTACCAGAACATCTCTTCTTTAAAAAAAAATTACTTATTTGAGCGAACGTGTGCACCAGGACAACTTGCCACTGCAAACAAACTCCAGACACATATGCCACTTTGTGCCTCTGGCATTATGTGGGTACTGGACAATTGTACTGTCTGGCTTTGCAAGCAATTGTCTTTAACCACTGAGCAATCTCTCCAGTCCCCAGAACTCCTCCTCGGATGTAATGAATATTCAAGTGTTCAAGTGCTTCACCTAATCTGTTCTCAAACATATGGGAAATCAACTTCCTCTCTCAACCAAACAAGGGACAAAGAATTTCTGACCATTGTTAATGTCACTATCTCACTTTCATGTAGCATAGTAGTCCCAAATTTTAAAAAATCATTAGTCAAGATTTCAGCATAACACAGGAAACATACTTTAGATTCTTGCTAAAAGCCAGAAACTTTTCAATATTTGACTAAGCCGAACAAAGATATTCATTGAAGAGGGAAACAAGAAGAAGAAGCGGAGAAAGTGAAGAAGAGAGGGAGAAAAAGGAGAAAGAAAGAAAGGAAGAAAGGAAGGAAGGAAGGAAGGAAGGAAGGAAGGAAGGAAGGAAGGAAGGGAGTATGCCAGGACGTCCTGCCATTGCAAACCAACTCCAGACACATGTGCCACTCTGCACATCTGACTCTACATGGGTACTGGGGAATCGTAGCCAGGCCAATAGGATTTGCAAGCACCTTTAACCACTGAACCATCACTCCAGCCTCTACTGAATGTTTACTTCAAAGACGACCAGCAATGAAGAGAAACAGACAGCAACAGAACCCTGCTAGAGGCCTTTCATCCATTCCTTAACATATTCACAACACAGTAGATTTCTATAATTCAGGTACTGCTTTTTTTTTTTTCATTGAAATATGAGGTTCTTCGAGGATGATACTGAGCTTTGAGAACAAGATCCCACAGCTTGTGAGTCATAAATAGCAGACACGGTGCTCACCGTTCTGGAGATTAAGAGGCTGAGATTTGGGTGCCAGTATGTCAGGTTTGAAATACAGGACTCTGATGGTTTTCTTGGGCAAAGGAGGCTTTATTTAATGACAGCAACAGGTAGCACAGTTCAAAGCTAGATGGATGGACACTCTCCACAATGAGGGGAGGATGGGGCCAGAAGCAGGAGAGACAGGAACTCCAGAGAAGAAAGGGGCAGACAGAAGGAAATTCTGAATGCCCTGGTCAGAAGAGCAAAGGGACAGGCAGGGTCGACTGAACTAAAAGAGAGAGAAGGGGAGGGAGCTCCAAGGAGGGCGCCGAGGGCAGAAGAGGGAACAGAAAGGCAGAGAGCAAAGTGAATTTGGGACAGGAATAGGTGAAATAGAAATAGGAGGTGGAGGTACATGTGGCACACAGGGAGGAAGTGTGAGAGAGAGACAGACACAGAAAAGGAGAACACAATATATGGATTGTGTGTGTTCTTTAACCCTTTAGGTACAGGGAAATGCTGGGATATCTCCAGGGACAAACTCGCCATTGATCATTAACTCACATGGGAAAATGCCCTTGAACAAGATTTCTTTTTTTAAAAAAGTGTCATCCTCGTGATTAACATCCCAGTTCCTTTTGAGGGAGACAGAAGGATGGCTTCTTAAGTACAGTTCATTTAGGTACAGAGGCCCAAAGAGACAACCAGATGTTGCTCTGCTGGCTTTGACAGAGCTGGAATTCAACCTGTGATCCAGTCTCAACTGCATTGGCTGCAGCGCCCCCTGCTGCTTCCCCAGCCTAGCACACTTCCTAGATGGGAAGCCTTTGGGTCAGCCCCCTGAGTCCACCTGCTAACCAGGTCTCTCTCTTGCATACCTGAGTCTAATGTCAGAAATCCATCCCAATGAAGTATAAAGGGCTTAGCCTCCTTCTCTAACTCCACTTCCCGCTTTGGAAACCCGATTGACTTTTAGCTCCTTTCATCTGAGTAGTGAGTGTCTCCCTCTCTCAGAAACCTGGCTGTTGAGAGAGTAGAGGGACCCACTACATGCTTGGGAACTCCACTTCATTCCACACGTGTGTGCTGTTTTCAGCTACCTTTTTATTTGTTTGATTAGTTAGTCATTCATTCATTCATTCATTCATTCATTTGCAGACAGAGAGAAGGGTCACACCAGGGCCTCCAGCCACTGCAAACAAACTCCCAGTGCATGAGCCACTTTGTGCATCTGGCTTTACCTGAGTACTGGGGAATCAACCAGGGTTGTCAGACTTTGCAGTCAAATGCCTCAACTGCTGAGCCATCTATCCAGACCTTCAGATATCTTTATCATTTTTATTTTCCTCTAAACTCTGTGTCTACCACATCCATATTTCCTCTAAACTCAGAGTCTCACATGGGCGCTTCCTCTAAACTCGGGGCCTGCTATGTGTGTAATTTCTGTAAACTCAGGGTCTCTAGCATGTATAATATCTCTCTTGACTTTCCACATTACTCATTTTTCTAATGACTAAATTTCTCAGTCTCTGCTCTAGCATTTTCCCTCGGTTATTTTTCCTCAAGTTCTGGGTCCATCACCACTTAATCTTCTAACTCTCACCTATGTGGAGCCACAGAGCAGATACTTTTTTTACTTTGTTCCCATGCAAGTGTGTTAATGTTAATTCTACATCCTTTAGCGTAAATCCTTTAGATAGGTCTTGTGTGTGTAACTGTCTAACCTTTTCCTAGATACCATTTCCCCTAAATAAACCTCATAATTCATGATTTCTTACTAAATAAACTCAAGAATTCATCATTCATCCTTCTAGAGTCAATATTTACCAATTCTTTGTTAAAATAAGGACAAGTACCTAAAATTGGGGTTCACAAGTCTGGTAGACCCTCCTCAACTTCAAAACCTTATATCACTTTCAAGAATCCCCCAAAATGCCTGCTCATTTCCCTCGAAGCAGCAGCTTGGCTTCAAGAATCCAGTTCTGTTCCCTTTCCAGAAGAGAGCCACACCAATATTAAAGATTCTGCCAGCTTCATTGACTGATTCTGCAGTTTTAGAGAACATGAGGCACATGATCTTGGAGTACCTTTATTGCTCTTAACAGGCATTCACTACTTACCAAGTAAAACTCAGAAACCACAAGGAACCTGTAGAAGTGTGGGTTCCTGTGTCCTCTGGGGCCAGGCTGAGGTACCTCCCCCCCCCCAAGGCATTCCAGGCAACTGTGGAGACCAAGGTTGTACAGCATGAGGAGAGAAAGAATCACTCTGGGCAGTCAGTTGAGGTGAACAGCTCTCATTTTCTTGTCAGGGCAATGGATTTATAAGCAGTTGAAGGTGGGGAGATGACCCTAAGGAGATTGGTGGGTTTAAAGGTTGCTAGCCTATGCCTAATACGGGGACATTCCTTCCAGCACATAGGAAATGGTAAAGGGAAGGTAATGAAAAGGTGTTGGCTGATACCATATAAGGAGTTTCCTAGGCAACTGGCCAAAGGCCACAGGGTCATGAGAAAAGCCTAAGCCTTATCCGAATGCCCAGGAGAATGCTAGGAGTGGGGGTGGCCTTACTTCCTGCTGATCTCCCATCTGAGATTTTGTTGGGGGTGGGGGAGTAAGCTCACTACAACCCCCAAGAATGGGGGGAGGATCCTGGCTCATTGCAACCCCTGAGAATGGGGGGAGGAGCTCCCCTGCCAGTCCCCTGAGATATGAGCAGTGGTTCAGGCTTCTGCAACAATAGCCTGGGTCCAACATAGAAGTATCTCACCACCTTTGTTATTTCAGAGAGACCTTGGACGTGTCTTCAAAATGCCTAGATTGAAATGGGCAAGATAGGAAGTTTTTCCAAGTAGTGGCCCTGACATTATTCTCTCGTCTGATGACCCTGAAGTCACAGAGCCCAGAAACTACAGAGATGCATTTTGTGAAGCCATAAAAACATCTGATTTCATCATGAATGAAAGTTTGATTTATACAATATCGATGCTGTTCTAAAGTAAACCGGAACAAAGTTTGTCTTCCCTGAAATTGAATTCTTGTTCAATAGATAAGCCTTTATTGATGTTGCAGCCTGCAAGCATGGGAGAGGTTACAAGGCCTGGATGGTGATGAGGAGATCTGAGAAAGAAATGAGCAGGGACAATTAATGCCAACATAGTAAGACAAATGAATAAAGAGTTGGTGTTTCCACTGAGGCCTTTTGGAGTGGAGTGGAGTGCAGTGGAGCTATAACTCAAGCTGACTATTGAGAAATTTTGGAGTGTCTTTGAGCTCACCAGAGCCTCTCTCAGCTCTTGGGTGGGCATTAACTCAGAAGCTGAGGTACCAGACAGTCAAAGTCACACAGAACTTATATTGATTGAGTCAGTAGTTTTCAGGGTCCTTATCTTTATAAATTTTGATAAATAAAATCCACAGACCAGATGGAGATTTTATTAGAGGGAAAGCTTAGAGCTTAGAGAAGGAACAAACACAGAGCTCTTGTCCAAGAAGGAAGAGTGGCTCCTGGAAGGTGGAAAGATTCACCTAGAGACACAGACTAGGGTTTTTTATGGGAGTCCTCTGGATAGGGGATTAGTCCTGGCATTAGGTGTCTGCGGTCGTTTGCTAGGAAAAGTAAATCTTTCTAGGAATCTTATTCTTCCATGAAGAGCCTTCTGGGAAGTGTGTCTGTATGTATGCATGCATGTATGTATGTATGTGGTGGAGAGATGATCTCTTCTGGGAGAAGGAAACTCCTCTACAAGAGAAGACTAGAAAAATCCAGGCTTTTCTAACATTTCTTACTGCTATTAAAGTGCTATAAGCTCGATCCCCTCCCCCAAGTACCACCACAGGCTCAAAGACATTCCTCCCTTCTACTTCCCCATGAGGGGGCGGGCGTTACTCCTAAACTGACTTGAGGACAAGTGCCATGGCATTGGAGTCAGAGCACAAGTGCCTGCTGTACTGCAGACACACAGCCTGGGAGGCTTCAGAAGAGGCCAGGGCATGAAGGGAAGTTGCAATCTGAAGACGCTTGTCCTACAAAGGGGCACCAGCTGGTGGAGTTGGGTGCACACGCCTGCTTGGCACTAACCTTCAACACCTACTTGGTACTCACGGCCAGCATGCTGGGTGCTGAGGCTTTCTATCAGAAGCACCGCCACTCTAGTGCTCCCCTCTTCACGGGGGTTTCAGGAAATCTCTGTGGGGTTGTGGGTTATGCACTGTGGGATCAGCCAACTTCCTTCTTAATGCCTGGCACATAGTGACTGGCCAATAATTTGAAGGTGGTTGTGTCAATACAGGAGATAGGGCCTATGTCCATTATGAACTGAGGTCAAAATAATAGCAATACATACAGAGATAACTTGAACTAATATGCATCTAAGAAATAGTACATCCTGTGGTGAGGGTCTTCTGAGCTTCCATAATAAAAATAAATGAATGCACTGGGCAACCCCAGCTTCCTAAGGCCTAGATATGGTCTCATGGCAATAGTCATGAACTCGGTTATTTTTTCATAGTGTAGTGAGTGAGCAGCCATGATTCTCAGATGTGTCTGTGTATGGTTGATGTACCCTTGGGATTTCAAATCAGGATATGGACAACTTATATTTAGCTCATTCTGTGACTTGCTGACTATAGTTGCAAGTCCCATGTTTTTGGAATCTTCTACAAAATATGAATGTTGACCTGGAGAGATGGTTTAGTGTTTAAGGCACTTGCCTGTGAAGCCTAAGGACCCAGGTTCATTTCCCGAGTACCCATGTAGGCCAGATGCACATAATGGTGCATAAGTTTGGAGTTCATTTGTAGTGGCTAAAGGCCCTGCCATGCCTATTCTCTCTCTCTCTCTCTCTCTCTCTCTCTCTCTCTCTCTCCCTCTCTCTCTCTCTCCCCTCTCCATGTACATAAATACATAGAAATAAAAAATATGAATGCTGAGCTTGAGTATATACATATACATATGTGTATATTATAGCTTGACTGTTATTATAGGTGTTTTGATGACAATAGTGGCTTAAAAATGTTGATTTCTTGCTTGGGCACAGAATATGACATGTTGGTTGCATCATTTTAAGTCTTTAAGTAGTTGCTCTCCAATGTAATTATTTGTAACCTGAATTTTTTCTCCTTATTTTTATAGTTTCTTTTTTCAGCCAATTGAGTCAAGATGTATCCAAGGATGTGTCAAGGTTACCAGCAAGCTGTTTCCAGACTGCCCATGGCTTGGGCTCTGTGTTCAGGGGCACCAAATGAGTCATGTCCATAGTGGGAATCAAAAATCCCCACACAGGGCTGGAGAGATGGCTTAGCAGTTAAGCGCTTGCCTATGAAGCCTAAGGATCTGGGTTCAAAGTTCCCCAGGACCCACTTTAGCCAGATGCACAAGGGGGCCCTGGAATGCCCATTCTCTCTCTCTCTCTCTCTCTCTCTCTCTCTCTCTCTGTCACTCACAAAAAAAAAAAAAAAAAATCTCCACACAGCCAGGTGTGGTAGCACATGTCTTTAATCATAACACTTGGGCGGCAGAGGTAAGGTAAGAGAATTTCTGTGAGTTCGAGGCCAGCCAGGGACTACAGAGTGAGCTCCAGGTCTGCCTAAGCTAAAGTGAAACCCCTCCTCCCCCACCCCCCAAAAAAAGAAAGTAAAAAAATAATCCCTATGCAATCAAAGCCATATTCTTACCCAATCTTGTCCATTTCAGTAAAGGATGTGCCAAATTGTTCCAGCACAAGTCCTAGAATAGCCTAAAATAGTGTCCTATGGATACAAAGATTATATTCTCCAGTGTCAAGCTCTCAGTAGTCTTTGTCTAAAACAGGGGTTACATACACAAAAATCTCCATATATTAATAATGCTTAACCCATTTAGCTTATACTGGCTTCACTCTCCATTGGAGAATCTGTTCTTCTTTTTCAGAAAGTAGTGAGACTGAAGGAGATAGACTACCCCTCACACTACAGCCAAGCTACAGCTGAAACCACAGAGAAATTGGGGAAATGAGCAAGAGTGCTGTTTCCATTCTGAACCTGATTATCAGCACTAGGGTGTATGAGACAGACCCTGAGGATACTCAACATCTACCAAGGCAGAGATCCAGAGACTTCTAAGAGCTCATCAGTGAAGTAGGCTTAAAACACACACACCACATCTCAGGGAATTTTGCAGAAGAGGGGGCAAAAAGATTGTAAGAGCCACAGGTTGAGGCATCATGACCAGAGGCATTGCCTCCTACCTCCAAAATAACTGCCTGCTGCTCCCACGATGCATAAACCACAACCCTACAGGGAATACCTGCAACCGTGCTGAGGAGCGTCCCCAATGGAATGAGGGCAAGAATGAGGGAAAAGAGAGTACCAACGCATGATGTATTCATATTAAATATGTTGTTAATAATAATAATAAACATAAAAAACAGTTAACACTGTGATGAAACATTTGACTAAACCACAAAAGGAAGAATAATTTGTTTGAGCTCCTGGTTTTCAGAGGGTCCATGGTCACTTGGCCTCACATGCTTGAACAGCACATCACAATGGCAGAAGCATTTTTCACACCGCATGTTCCACTAGGAAATAGAAAGCAAGACAGGAAGTGAACAAGGACGTCCAGTAACTTTCGCCAGCTAGGTCCCACCTGTTAAAGTTTCTACAACCTCCTAAGATAGTATCCTAAGCTGGGGAGGAAACACTGGATACATAACCTGTTGAGTACATTTCCTGTTTAATCCATTATACCCGGGAAACACACTGGATACAGAAGGAGCAAAGGAACCATCTTGTTGAGCCCAACCACAATTTCTGACCCTTGATGATGGCCAATAGAGTGATGCTGTGCTATCTTTATGCTTTGCAGCTGTTGGACACAATCAAAGCAAAAGGAGATATAAATAAAGAGCTCCAACCCCTTCTTGCTAAGATCAGTGCTTGATGCTTCCATCTGAGGTATTCAACATATTCCAGAGAAGCCATTGCAAGAACAATCCCGGGAATCTTTGCAGAATCTATTACCTGTTTATTGCTGCCTGGCAAAAAAAGAAGATGCATCAAGAAATAATTAAAATCACACTCTTAATTCTTAACTTCTTTTAATTGAGATCATCAAAGAGAAATAGATTTCATTACAAGCCCAGCAGGAGGGATACATTCTCTGGAGTTCATGCTTTATTCATCTGAATGATAACATTTCACTGAGTGTCTTGTTACAAATAAGTGACTGAAATTGGAAAGGAAGAGAGGAGAGAATAATTTAAAGTGAAAAGTAAAATCTAATACTCAAAAGATTGTTCTGTCAAGAGTGAGACTCTAAAACTAAATCTTTAATGACTAATGTAAAAATTTAATACAGTGTGTGTACCTCTGGAGAGGTGATATATTTAATTAAAATTGGACAGCCAAAGCATCAGCATTTGCTGAAGAGACATGCATCTTTCCAGATAAAAATATGCCTTTGCATATTTCCTTTTTTCCTCCTCTTTCTTTTTATTTTTTAAGAGAGTACATCCTTTGTTATTGTAAGAACTATTTCAAAATTTTACTATACCTCTAGCATTTATTGTTGGCAATGTTGGGAATTGGTTAAATGAAGAAAAAGAGATTAATCCATAACTCTAACACTGAGAACAAACCACCATTGCCACTTTCTGATTCTTACACTACTACAGCTGTATTTCCTATCTTCTCTATTAAAGAGTGGGAGACTGTACATGTTGTCCTATGTAACAGACAACATTATTGGTTTTTGCTGTGACTTTTTTTCCCACTGAAGAAACACATATTTATCCTAACTAAAACTATTCAGGATTTGTTTTCAACCATAACAATGATTTTTCCCGAGATATTACCCATCATCATGCCTACACTAAGCTGAACAGCTGGCATGAGCCAGGCACCAGCCTGTGTAATCAACGATAGCTATTTAGACGTGCACTTTGAGGATACAAGTGCACATGAACTCTGGCTGCTTCTATTATAGGGCTGGAGAGTGAATAGGAAAACACAGGCTGCAATGAGAGGTTTTTATCTTAATATGATAAATACAGTGATAGAAATATGTCCATTTAACAAAAGGGTGATTAAAGGGTTGTTTACTGCCCTTGGCATTGTTAGAATTAGAACATCTTGGCTAAATGATATTAACTATCTTTAATTAAATGGACTGAAGCTGAAAACAAATAATCATTAAGTGAAAGAACGAGTCCAGCATAAAATGCCAGACACAGCCTGAGATGTTGTTAATAAATAAGGCATACACAGTAAAGTTCTGTCCATGGGCTGCTGTAAATAAGTTTATGCTAGATTCTGCTTTTAATCATTAAGTGTGACATGATAACAGACACTATCACCAGCTCTTATGTAATATACCCAAGCCAGGTGCTATAAAGAAATGCCTTTTTTTCTTCCCCCTGCTATGGCACAGGGACCACTCACTTTAGCATGTCTATCACTAATGCCAGGCATGATGGTACACATCTCTAAGGCTGAGGCAGGAGCATCAGGAGTTTGAGACTAGCTTAGCTATATAGCAAGATTCTATCTCAAAAGCAAAGCAAAACAAAAGCTATATCATTGAATGCTACCATAAATCTCAACCCATGTGAGGATCTGAATTATGTTGCTACTTTTGGTATCAGAAATCACATAAAAATTGAAAGGCAATACACCTATTAAACTCTCTATTAAAAAAAGTAATGGTTATTTCATTTGTCCTAGAACTTATTCTCCATTGGAGAATCTGCTTTTCTTTTTCAGATAGATGCAGATCCTAAGGAGAGAGCCACTCCATCATACCTCAAAAGGGCCCCAGCTGAAATTAAGGAAAATTAGCAAAACAAGCAAGGGTGCTCTTTTCCTGATGAACCAGATACCAGCACAAGGGGGAAGGAGACCAACACAGAGAAAAATCAACTCCTACCAAATCAGAGAGCCAGAGCCTCAGAGGCCCCCAACACCTCATCACTGCAGCAGACCAAAAATTAACCCAACATGGCTCAGGGAAATTTTGCAGAAGAGGGGGTGGAAAAAATGTCAGAGCCACATGTTGGGTCATGATATACAGACATTTATTGTACCAATAACTGTGGGCTAACTCCACAATGCACGACCCATGTACCTCAACAAGGAGGGGCCATTGGGGAGGGGGTAGGTCACGGATGAGCCTAATAATGTTACCAAACTGCCTGTACTTGCAGAATAGAAAACTAATAAAAAAAATTAATTAACAATAAAAGCAAATTGAAAGGCAAAATGAAATGTCAAATTCAGGCTGCCACTTCAAGGACTGGATGACTTTGCTCATGACAAGCATTACCAATAACAACCGCTTTTTGTTTGTTTGGTCAGTTTCTGGTTGTTTTCTTTCTTGAGGAAAGGTCTCATTATATAGCCCAGGATGTCCTGGCCTGGAACTCACAATCTCCCTGCCTCAGCCTCCTGAGTGTTGAGATTAGAGATATGAGGCACCTTGTTCCACTCGTAACACTCTTTAGGATTTAAAGATGCTATTATGGTTCAGGCAAAATGCTTTGGAATCTTATGGCCTTGGTTTGCAACTCTGCCCTCCAATAATCTGTTAGGGGCATGCAATAACTTTTTATTTATCTCAGCTTTCTCACTATCCAAAGGGGTTGCTACTTCTATCAAAATGTGTTCCCCACAAGTGAGAGACATAAAGGATGTGGCAGGCCTTGAACAGAAGCTGGAGGATTCCTGGGTTTCTCATGTGAAATATCACATAAACATCTTGCCCTCTACCACAGTCTCTTCGCCCACTTTGCATTGTCATAATGCTAGAGATGGCTAAATCACAGACTAGAAATTTATTTAGCTCAGAGTTTTGGAAGCCGGACATTCTGACTCATGGTAGCATCTGTCTGACATTTGGAGAGGGCCTCAAGCTACATCACTGTGTCACTCAGGGCTTCCCATGGCAGGACAGGGCAGTGCGGCCTGCTAGCTCAGGCCTTTCCTCCCCTTCTACTGAAGCTGCTACTGTCCCTAGGGGGCCTCATCCTCATGACCTCATTCAATCCTAAGTATCTCTCAAAGGCCACACTTCCAAATGCCGTAGACATATGACATTGAGATTTTCAAATATGACTGTTGGAGGATGCATTCAAACCTTAGTGTACTGTCAATCAGGATTTTTCTGGAAACTTGGTGGTGGCAGGCCATCCTTAAGGAGAGCTCTTCTTGACCAGCAGATACCCAATGGGTTTATAACTAAATCTTCCTTAGGATGTTCTTCCTGATTTCTTTAAAGCCATTTTTGTCCCCTGCATTTGCCAAGCCTTCTTTTCTGGCATCTATCCTTGCAAAGGCATTATCTTTTCTCTTTTTCTTAGACTCCAGAGGAACTGTTTTTGTGAGCATCACAAATTTCCCTTGTGCCCAAGCTTCAGAACACCATGCAGCTGACTTAGACCAAGGGTACATGTGTCAGCACCATTTATGAAATGACTTTTCCCAGACAGACCATAGGAAGTTGAAGCTTGGTGTTGGGACCTGGGCTCTTAGCACTGTAACATGAGCACTCCCCTTTTGTTACTGCGTCAGTGCCAGGGTATTGGGTCCATCATGAATCCCCAACGGCTCTGTAACTACCACACTCCTAGTTTCTTCATGCATTGCTGCTTTAGCTCAGACCTCCTCCATTCTGTAGAGGACTACATTTGGTCTGGTGTAACTGCTTGGAACTTCATAGCTCCTGGCTCTTACCAACCGTGTGGACTCAGTCAACAGCTGGCTGGAACATAGGTACAAAATCTCTACCCCTGGTTTCTAGGCACACTACGTAAACCTGTAGCACAGGACAATTTATAATATAGCCAGGTCAAGCCAAGGCTGGGTCTCTGCTTGGAACAGTACCTTCCCTAGGGCACCTGATTTCATTGTTAGCTTCTCCTGAGAGCTTGTCCTTAGCAAATCACAGATGGACCTCTGGCTAGCTGCCTGAGCAGATCCTGAGTCTGGTCTAAGACCACCAGGCTTGACCTCTCATCCTGCACAGAGCCTAGGTCTAAGGATTTCCTAAAAACTCCCTCTTTTCTCCGCCCTTCCCCTAACTTTTGTCTTCATTCTCATGCAGACAGAGAATTTTTTTTTTCCCTCTGCAGTCTGATCACATGGTGCAATAGTTCATCAATGATACAGAGGCAAAAATATTTTATTGTTGGTTCTCATTTGAATCTTATCAGTAAGTCATATAACTTCAGAGCTATAAGTGAGCTAAGTGGTAACAAAAGACAATAGCATATTTACCACTTTTAAAATGTTGAACAACAAGCTAGATGTTTGCCTTGTTCGCAATCCCAGCAATATTTCTCCAAGATACCACCCTGGGAAGTCAAAGCAGCTTCCTGAAAAATCCCAGATTGGAAGATTGGGAACATTGAGCCAGACCCAAGGATGCTTCTGGGATGGATGGCCACAATAAAATTAACTGGGGCAAGACTGCTTCCTCAATTGCAAAATAAGGGGGATAAAGTTGTTCTTCCAGATTACCATAATGATCCGACACAACACAGGTCATTCACTTAGTGGTGAGATCAGCCCAACAAACAGGCCTAATGTATTGAAAGCTAAGTAGGGTGCATAGGGACAAAAGTATTTAACTACCCCTCTACAAATATTTCTTTATATTAAATTTTTTATTGACAACTTCATAAACATAAGCAATATAACATGATTATAACCCTTCCCACCACTGTCCCTTTTCCAGTTTCCCAAATCCCACCTTTAATCTTTTCCAACAAGTTTCTCTCAGTTTTTTTTTAATTTATTTATTTATTTATTTATTTGAGAGTGACAGACACAGAGAGAAGGACAGATTGAGGGAGAGAGAGAGAATGGGTGCGCCAGGGCTTCCAGCCTCTGCAAACGAACTCCAGATGCGTGCGCCCCCTTGTGCATCTGGCTAACGTGGGACCTGGGGAACCAAGCCTCGAACCGGGGTCCTTAGGCTTCACAGGCAAGCGTTTAACCGCTAAGCCATCTCTCCAGCCCAAGTTTCTCTCAGTTTTGATGCTATGTTTTTCCTCCAATTATGCAGGTTTTTTTAAGGTAGTGTCATCACTGTAAGGTCATGAATATCTAGGGCCACTTTGTCTCTGGAAGACAATATTGTAAGCACTACACCCCTTGCTTTGGCTCTTACCTTCTCCCCCCAACACATATTCCACAATAGTTGCTGAGCCTTGGAGGGTGTGTTAGAGATGTCTCAGTCCTGGACACTCCATTGTCACTTCTCAGCTCCTTGGGGTGTTTTGAGTCACCCCAGTGGTCACCACTATCTGAAAAGAGAAACTTCTCTAACAAAAAATGAGAGTAGTGTTACTTCTACATGGACTTAAACATAAGTTTTAAGACAGCAGTTTGGAGATAATATATCTATTTAGCCAGGTAATAGTAGTAGTTTCTTCCCCAGGGCTTATGACCTCCTGAACCATAGACTTTTTGCTAGGCTTTCAGTACCAAGTAAGAATTCAGGTCTCCAGTCCAGAGAGCAGTTTATTTCCTGCATAAAGACACTCTACCATTGCACTAGTTGGTGCATTTGGTGGCTGGTCAGCTGTAAAGCTTTCAGGGTCCACTGCTGGTTAATACCCTTGATGACTTTTCTTCATCAACAGGATGTATAGCACTTTTTAGCACCATGATAGCTAACCAAGAGGGAGGAAACTTCCAGCTCAAATCTAGCTTGATTTTTCAGTGTCCTGAAGCCCAGGCATGTCTCCACACATGTTTCTGTTGTTGATACTTAATTGAAAAGAAAACAAAATAAAATGATTCACTTTCAATACACTAAATCAGGTGGATGCATGAAATATTTAGTAGCAAGAAGTTCTTCAAGCTCCTAAAAATTAAATTTCTACATGAAGGTGAACAATTAGGGACTTCTAAGTACATTCACTTATCAACTTATTAAAATGTTCTTAGCTCTATTATGGGCAGTCTAGTCTTAATAAGTAACTTGGTTTTTCCACAGAAATTGATTCGAGTTGGAAATTATTATCCCCATATTACAAGCGGAAAGCATGTGGCACTGGTGATACAACCTGCCCAGGAGATTCAGATAGTGTGGAGCATAGCCACACTTTGGGGATGAATGGTCCTAGAGATAAAGACAGAGATGTCCTCATAAGTAAGCTACCATAAGCATGAAGAACCTACTATATACCAAAGGTGAATTAAAACCATGATGGAAAACACAACCAGCCACATCCTGTTCTTAGGAAATCTATATTCTCATTAGCAATCAAACATGTGCACATATATTAACAAATTTCACAAGATATTTCAAGGTGGGTATTGTGAAGATAGAATAATTTGGTTATGAATGGAGAATTTATTATGAGGTAGAATTAAGCAATAACAACCCTTATGGACTACAGGGCTCTTCAGAGTGAAAAGAACTTTCCTCAACAGAAGAAAACTTACTTTACATTGATTTGCACATGATAGAGGTCTCAATTATCAATTTTATTGTACAAAACCCTAAAACCACACATCTCAAAATATTGCTAGAAGGCAATGAGAATTTGGAACCCTAAGCAAATACTGAAATTGCACTTTTGGCTTCTACAAACAGTATGGAACTTTGTCAGAAAAATCACCATACTAAATGAAGTAAGGCTAGAGAGATGGCTTAGTGGTTAAGGTGTTTGCCTGTGAAGCATAAAGACCTATGTTTGATTCTGCAGATCCCAGGTAAGCCAGATGCACAAAAGTGAGGCAAATGCAAAGTCACACATGCCCAGTAGGGGGCACAAACATCTGGAATTTGATTGCAGTAGTTGAGGCCCTGGTGCCCCAATTTTCTTTCTCTCTCTCTCTTGCTAAAATAAATAAGGAAAGAAATGAAATCATTCTACTACTTATTATGTTGATTCTGTCCAAAGCTAACATTATTAAGGACATATTCTGTCCTAAATCTGATACATTTTCAACACTCTATCAACTGTGGCATTGATCATATCAGCCCATCTCTTTCCTGGTTCTTTTCAGATAATACATATTCCTGTGATGTTTCATCTTCATTGTCCACATGATTGAATTTAGAATCTCCTATGACACACACCACTTGGGTTTTGTCTTTGAGGGATTTGCCAGAGAAGTTCAAATGAAAAAGGAAGACCTGTCCTCATCCTGATGGTGGGTGAGTCCATCCCATGGGCTGGGGTCCCAGACTGAATACAAAGGGAGAATGTAGAAAGCCAGCTGTGGTTGTTTGAATGTATTGGCCCATAGACTTAGTCTCAAATCTGAAACCCAGCAGGTAAGATATGCCACTGAGGGCGAGTCTTTGAATTTAAGCCTTAGGGTGTGGAAGGCAGTTTGAGCTTTGGCTGTCCATGTGTGCTGGCTGCTGGTGGCATCTCTCCACTTGGATCTATGAAGAAGAGCTAGCTTCTTCAACATTCATGGTATTCCCCTGGATTTGTTAGCCTGAAAGGGACACCTTCCTCAAATAAGCTGCTTCTGGTTTTCTGGTTGGATGTTTGTCCCAGAAACACAAAGTGACTGTGACACCAAAAAAAAAAAAAAAAAAAAAACCACCAGAATCCCCTGTTCTCTGTTTCCTAGCTGTCAATGTGAAATAACCAGCCACCTCAATGCTGCCTTCCACTGGGAACTGCTTTTGCTGGTGTATTTTTCCCACCATGGTGGGCTATATTCCTATGAACCGTGAGCCAAAATCAAACTCTATTCCCTCAAGTTGTGCTTTGTGTGGTATTTGTTTGCAGCCATGAGGCAACTGACTAACCCAGTCTCTGATATTGTGCATCACACTAGAGGACCCGATAGAGGAAGTCACAGAAGTAGAGATGGGTTAGACCAGTGAGTGGTGCTCACAGATCACAAAGGCAAAGGCAGATGGCCACCAAGGAAAGAGGAACTTTGTAGTGGTTTTGAAAAGTAATCATCTCCACTTCAGTTATGCTGCTGGCAAATGTTCCCTTTCACAATTCCATATTTAAGAATATTACTTTGCAAGTATAAATTGCCAGTTATTATTTGATTATGTCAGCTTTGAGCTTGGTTCATAATGACTTCCTCCTCAGTAGGATGCTGAGCTGCTAATTCATAACCTCTTGCTCAAAAAGCTTTTCAGGAAATTTGTAACAAATCCATTAAATTAAAATGAATTTGTGCTATATTGAGAAGTAACTGAACCATATGGGGCCATCCAAATGATATTACTTTTAATTTTTTTCTCCCACCCAAAGAACATTACATTCACTTCTCTTGAGTGAAGGGTATACACTATTCTTTAATAGCCTGGATCCTCATAGGGATACAGAGGGGAAACAAGTCTCTCCATGAGATGCCTTTAAAAATATTCTAAGTAGATATTTGTCCAATAAAAGTTGACTAATGTTCATAGAAAGTTAAAGTGGAAAATATTCAAAAGAACATATATGGTGAAGGTAGCTCTTAGAGAAAGAAATGTGCAATCCTAGATGCACCCCCGGAGGTTTTCAGTGTTTATTTTTCTGTTTTTTGTTGTTTTGTTTTTAGTGCTGGGAACAGAACGCAGGACCTCATGGATGCCAGGCAAGTGCTTTGCCACTGATCTCCACCTTAGCCCCACGGCGATGGGAAGATCCAGACGCCCAAGCCACACTCCAGAACAATTAGATCAGAGCCACCAGTAGTAAACCGAGACATCAGCATATATTTATTTTAATTATTGATAGTTTGATGCATGTATATAAGGTTTTTGATCATACCCATCTCCTTATGCTCGTACAAGCATCAGCATATTGTGCACACTCATCATGCACTTCACAAAGCAGTAAGGTTTTCAGTCCGAACACCCACACCTCATTACATGGAGGGCTTTGTAAAATACAGTCTGCTTTGGCATGGCCTAGAATTTGCCAGTGATCTGTGGATCCCACTCCCTTCAGGCAAGATTATTGGCTTATTTAGAAAACCTAAGTCCAAGTCCCAATACTTAAAAATACCTGAGTCTCATTTTAAATGACTGAAAAATAGAGCTTAGGAACATTCTTCTGAGAGAATCAAGTGTGCTGTCTATTAACACTGCTGATAAAAATGAAAAGGTTATAATGCATTGCTTCTTTTAGTTTTCAGTTAATACAAACTTCTGTGGTATAACATTCATAAAGGTAAAATTACAACTTTAGTGAAAATATAAACATGTTTCAATGAGTGCATTTAATTCATTAGTTCATGATGTAACATAGAAAAAGTTTCCAAAGGGTACACCAAGTACAGATAAGCATTAGGCTGTCAAGGTGCCAATACCATTTGTTCATATATATATGAGAAAATTGGTCAAGATCTTATTTATTCTTTTATTTTTTATTTTGAGGTAGGGCCTCACTCTAGCTAAAGCTGACCTGGAGCTTAATACTCAGGATGGCCTCAAACTCACAGTGATCTTCCTATTTCTGCCTCCTGAGTTATGGAATTAAAAATATGCACCACCATGGCCAACATGGTCAGGATTTTAGATGCTAAAACTCAATGTTTGGTTGAAAATAATAGACTGAAATATTTTTCTACAGGCCAGTCATCAATTCTACTTCTTAAGGGGAAAATGCACACATAGCTCTGGAAAGCAATCATTTCATTAAAATGGGTATAAAACACCTATATCATCATCCCTTCACAAGGCCTCCTCTGTTGTTATGGAATTGCAATACACCCTATTCAACAAGCGGTACAGAGCCCTTACTCCATAGAAAATGATCATCTGTACATGTGGTGCTCATCCATAAGAAGACATTGGGGGCTCTGTTTTATCCTTAGTCAAAGAAAATGAAATCATTATATCAAAAAGATACATGTCACCCCTTGCCTATTGTGGCTTTATTCATCATGGCCAAGATATGGAAATGGATTAACCAAAGTTTCCATCAATGGGTGAGTGAATAAAGAAAATGTGGTATTTGTACACAATGGAATATTACCCAGCCATCAAGCAAATGGAATGCGATCATTTACATCAACACAGTTTAAAACTGGTGAGAATTAAGTAAAATAACTCAGGCATGAAAAGACAAATACTGAGTGTTCTTCCTCATAATGGGAACAAAGAAATGCATGTATAGAAGAGGATGAAATACTGACCACGAGTGACTAGAAAGGAATGGTAACTTGGAAGATAGTAGAAGTTAGGTAACGGATAGCAAAATATGGACAGGAAGAATTTGTTCTGGCATTCTACACAACAGTAAGGTAGCCATGGTCTGTAAAAATAAACCACATTTCACAATAACTTAGAAAAATTAGCCCAAAGTTTCCCAGTACACAAAGCAATAAATCTTGGGGGAGATGGAGATGCTAAGAACCCTGATCTGATCATTACACATTGTATCCATACACCAAATTATTATGCTGTCTCACAAATATGTACTGGTGTTATCAATTAAATTTTAAATAATAATAATTCTCAAAAGACAGACAGCAAGATAAAATTAGGACATATACAGTTTTATAAAATCTTCATAATAGCTGATTGTCATCATCTTCTGAGAGGCAAATAGCTCTGGCATTTGTTTCTTGCCCCTTCCACTGTTTTCCTTTGAGATTTCATACTTGGCCTTCTACCACATGGCAGTGAAGAAGAATGGGTGTGGGGCACAAGACCTAGGAGATCTATCATTCACTGAGATAGCCAAGTGTTTGAGCAAACATTGAAAGAGAAGGTGATGCTTCCCAGCATGTGGCAACACATGTGCAAAATCTCGAGAGAACAAGAATGAATCCCAAGTGTAAGGAGTTTGAAAAGAGGTAAGGTCACACCACGCTATTGTTTTAAAGATGAAAGTGAAGAATAACTTCCTCCACACTTGTATGAGGGAATCCCCTGAAACTTCTGAGTGGCTGGTGTTTACCTGGTGTAAAACTAGGCCACTGAGGACCAAAAAAATGAACAAATTAACTTTCCTTTCCCCAAACCCAGTAAAGCCTGTACTTCATTAGCCTTTACAACTTTTTTTCTTCCCAGAGGAATAGTTGAGAACCACACATTGCTGAGATGATTATAAATAATGAAAAACACAATTTACAAAACAACTGTTTTGTGGAGGCCATTTGTACAACATCCCATAATTAATGCTGTCAGGAAGGTTCTAATCTTATATCCTGAGGCCCCTGGAAGAGTTCTTCTGGCATGTGTAGTTGCAATCAATTTGCTGGGTCTTGGGTGTGCGCACACTGAATTTATAAGCCACTGAGTGACAAGTGAATTGGCAGAGTTCTTCCACAGTGTATACTTCTGGCACCCCTGATAAGAGAAACAGCCTCCCTCCACCTCATGGGATTTCCTTAGGTTTTGTGCCTTTTCTTTGATTGTCCTATAGAAATTCCTCTTGGTTTCTGGATAGTAATTCCACATTTATTGTTTGATTCAAATATCATTGACCACTTTATAGCTTATGCATTTACTTTCTTCATGGATGCCTTAATAAGTAGTTCTTAAGTTTGACTAACATTGATTTTTCTCTGATTGCTAGCCTCTCTTATCTCTAAATCTTAAAAAAATCTACATTTTTTTATACATGTGTTTAAATTTTGCCCTAGAAATTGACATCTTTTTCCTATAACTTATATTCTTTGTACGTAGTATGAGATGGGACACAGCTTATTGTTTGGATTCAATATGGGTAATTTTCTTAGTTTCATTTACTATGACCAGACTCTCCTTTTCCAATAGACACTGTTTCTGTCTCATGTCACATATGTGTATAGACTTCCCATTTTATGTTCTCTTTTTGATCAGTAGATGTGTGGGAATAATGATACCACAAGGCATCAATTAATATAGCATTAAAATAAATCTTGATAACATGTACATTAAGGCTTCACTATTCCTGTTGAATACTGCTATATAGAAATGCAATTGATTTATTCTGTACTCATCATTCCTAGTCATTGTCATAATCTTATTCAGTCTTATAAACTACTATTTTTGCTTTTCATACTGAATTTATTTTCTCTCCTCTTTTCTGTGGTACCCTCTGTTCATTATTGTATTTGCATGAATGTCAGAACAAGGTTCATTTTGCTGCTTGGTTTACCAGGAATGTATCCAAAGTGTCGGCATTGAAACCTATGCTTTTTGCGGGATTTGGGAATTCACCTTTTCTTTTTAATCAGCTAATTAGGCTTTCTTCTGCTTTTCATTTGGTGAGTGTTTGCATTATGAACAGATCTCCAATTCTATCAATAGGTTTTAATATACATTAAGGTGGTTAGTGGAATTTCTTTTGTAATATGTGGTAAACGTCACTTACATAGTTATGTATTAATTTACTATGTTTTTAGAACAAGCTTTAACTTAATTGCTTCTAATTTATGATTAGGCTTAACCATTTTTTTTGTTTTATTTTTGTTTTATTTTTATTTATTTGTTTGTTTGTTTATTTAAGGTAGGGTTTCACTGCATCTCAGGTAAACCTAGAACTCACTATGTAGTCTCAGAGTAGCCTTGAACTCATGGCAATCCTCCTACCTCTGCCTCCCAAGGGCTGTGATTTAAGGTGTGCACCATCACACCTAGGTAGCGTGTTTTCGTTGTCTTTTCAGACAAGTTTCACGTAGCCTGGGCTGGCCTCAAAATCGGCATCTACTTCCCAAGTGTTGAGGATACAGGTATATGTCACCACACCTGCCAAAGTAGTCATTTCTTGTTCATATGCTTTCTTTTCACATTTCAATTAGCATATAAAGTGTTAAGATTCATTATGATATTTTCAAATAGCATTTGTTTTAGTTGATTCTCTTTCCTACCCCATATCCTCATCCACCTGATCTCCTTACAACCTTCCCCTTTTCCTTACTACTTTCACGATATGTATGTTCTTTGGCTCTCCCCTACCTTTTCAGCATTACGTTTTGCCCTTTTTTAGCCTCCTTCCTGTTTTTTTTTGTTTGTTTGTTTGTTTTCGGTTTTTTTAGGTTTTAACCTCCTCTATACCCATTTATCTACATACATATTTACATTCCAAGCTAGAATCCACGTGAGAGAACATGTATATATATTTTTTTTGTTTTTCTGAGTTGAGACATGCACTTAGTATAATCACTTCCTAGTCCACCAATTTTCATGCAAATTTTTGTTATTTTTCTTTATAGCTGAATAGAATTCCATTGTGTATGTATCTCATTTTCATTACTCATACATGTGTTGATGAGGATTAAGGCTGGTTCCATTTCCTTGCTGTGATAGTTAAGGTGTTGTCAACTTGATCTGTTTAGTAATTCACAGGCTGCTTGTAGGAAAGCTCAACTAAAGGAGGAGGTCTTTCCCCCAGGGTGAGCCCTTCCCCCAGAGTGGGCGGCCCCACTCAGAGGGGGACTTGATATAAGGAAGCTCTGGGTAGAAGAGTTCCCTTTTCCTTCCTTCCACTTGGCTGCCGGAGCTGCTCCCTACCTTCTAGCGTGGATTGAAGACCAGGGCGGACTAGAGACCAACATCAACTGAAGACCCACGTGAATCGAAACCCAGCAGCTCCTCAGGAAGCCTCCAGGCTTTCCAGCACCATCTGCAGTGCTGGGTTGAGACTGCTGAGGCATCTGGCCACATGGACTGAGCAGCTACCAGGTTCGGTGATTCTCGGCCTGCAACTGCTATTGGACTACTGTAAGCTAATCCAATAAATTCCCTTTTTAAAATAATTCATTCTAGCAATTCTGTTCCTCTAGAGAACCCTCACTAATACACTTGCTATTGTGAATGGAGCAGCAATGATTTTAGATATACAAATATGTCTGTGGTAGGAAATGGAGTCCTTTGGGTAAATGTCCAGGACTGTTATAGCTGGGTCATATGGTAGCTCTATTTCTATTATTTTTTAAAATTAATTAATTTACTTTTTTTGAGGCTAGGTCTCATTTTAGCCCAGGCTGATCTGTTACTCACTCTGTAGTCCCAGGCTGGCCTTGAACTCACATTGATCCTCCTACCTCTGCCTCCCAAGTGCTGGAATTCAAGGTAAGGGCCACCATACCCAGCCATATTCCTATTTTTTTAGAGAAACATCTATACTGATTTCCATAATGCTATACTAATTTGTACTACCACCAACAGTGAATAAGAGTTGTTCTTTCTCCATACTCATGCCAGAATTTGTTGCCAATTTTCTTGTTGGTAGCCATTCTGACTACAGTGAGGAGGTATACCAAAGTGATTTTAATTTTCATTTCTTTCATGGCTAGGGATGTTGACTACTTTAAAAAATAGTTATTGGTCACTTTTATTTCTTCTTTTAAGAACTACGTTTATTTCCTTCACCCATTTACTGATTGACTGGGTTGGTCTTTTTTACTTTCATTTTTGCCATTCTTTATACATTGTGATCACTAGCCCCCTTTCTGAAGTATGGCTGGCAAAGATGTTCTTTCACACTATAAGCTTTCTGTTTGCTCTGCAGATAGTTTCCTTTGCTGTACAGAAATGTTTTGATTTCATGTAGTCTCATTTGTTTATTCTTGAGGCTTTTCAGGATTGGATAGTGAGGTTAGCATTGCCAGGAATGATTTCTATTTGTTTTTCATCTGAAGAGATTTTTCATGTAAGAGTAGCCTATTTTTGAAACTTTGGTTTAACTTTTATGTAAAATATCCTAGTATTTTCTATGGCAATGAAAATTTTAAATATTAAAATAATGTTCCTCATTTTTAATTTTTTGTTTCTTTTCTCCTTTTTGATTCATACATATTTATTTGTGTGTGTGTATGTGAGGAGAGAGACAGAGAGAGAGAGAGAGAGAGACAGATTAAAGGTGATCCAGGACCTCTTGCCACAGCAATCAAACTCCAAACTCCAGATGCATACTTTACTTCGGATTTCTGTCTTTACATTGAGTATTGTAGAATTGAACCCAGGTCATCAGGCTTTGCAAGCAAGCATCTTTAAATTCTGAGCCATCTCCTCAGCCCAACAATTTTTCTTAATTTTCAAGGAGCTTTTCAGGAGTTATACTTATTCTTGAATCTCTTAGAAAACACTTTTTCTTGATTTTTTTCATATTTGATCTAAATTTCATTAACAGAATGAGAAATTTTATTTTTATTTTCTTTAATTGCCTGTTCACATTCTTCTACATACATTGTGTGATAGCTAATTTTCAATTGTTAACTGGGTTTTGAATCACCTATATGACACACCTCTTGGTGTGTCCTTGAGGCAATTTCCAGAGAGATTTGACTAATTAAGGAAGACTCACACTGAATGTGAGTGGCACCATCTACTGGGTTAACTTCTCCTGCTAAAACATGAATATCTGTTCACCCCAGAGAGGGCATAAGTGACAGGTCAAACTAAGAATTCTACCCAATTCCAACTAGGTGAATCAAGTTTATTGTCATTTCTTTAAAAAATTGTTTTGTTTATTGTTTATTTATTTATTTGAAAGTCATAGACAGAAAGAGGCAGATAGAGAGAGAGAGAATGGTTGTGCCAGGGCCTCCAGCCACCGCAAAAGAACTCCAGACACATGTTCCCCCTAGTGCATCTGGCTAATGTGGGTCCTGGGAATTGAGCCTCAAACTGGGGTCCTTAGGCTTCACAGGCAAGTTGCTTAAACACTAAGCCCATATCTCCAGCCCATTTCTTTAATTTTTTATTTTTTATTTATTTATTTGAGAGAAACAGGCAGAGAGAGAGAGAGAGAGAGAATGGAAATTTATTCATATTTCTTGCAGGATTACAGGTGATATGGCATTTACAGAAATGGTGGCAACACCAAAAATAGTTATATCATGGTAATGTTCTACCTCATCAGAAAGAAAACCTCTTGGATGCAACATCTTGAAGGCCTCCTTCAGTTACTCTTCTGCTTCCTATATACATGAGCATTTCCAAAGAGGTCTCTTGAACATAATGGGGAGGACATAAGTGAGCAAAGACTGGACTCCCAGGTGAGCGTCCTATGACCTCCCTCCTCCTTCTAATATGGAGTATATTAACAGCTCCATTAATATTACTACCATCCAATTACTTCATTTTTCTGCTCACCTTACATTAGAAATAACCTTGTCTTGGAAGCCATGACAACAAAAAAAACATCCTGTTCCCAGAGGAAAAGGTCATACTACACCATGAACCCCTAGGCGTGACATCTCAAGCTAAATTACAAGGGGAAAGAAAAAAGTGAGCTTAATATCAGCATTCATTGCTCTCTGAGCACCATGTGTCCAGTCACTTAATGCACCCACCACCTTGCCTTCCCCACTCTGATGGACTGTACACCCTAAAACCATGAGCAAGAATAAACCCTTCCTCTCTCAAGTTGCCTTTGACAGATATTATGTCACATATGTAGAAAAATAACCAATATTTATTTCTGTGCTTGTTGTTTCCAATAGTTTTTCCAAAAAGTTTTAAAATGTAGAACTTTATATGAATAGCTTAATTAATTTGAAAGATTGTTTTTATGTCTTATTTGCCCCATGGGTTATTTTGAAGTATATTATTTAATTGCCAAGATAATAGCATTTCATTTCATTTTTATAATTGATTTCTAGCTTAATTACTTTATGGTCAGACAATGACTCTGAGAAATAGTCTTTGAAATTTGTTGAGCATATTTGTATCTTAATCCATATACATACATATATATACACATATACATACATATATTCTATACACATTTGAAATTATAGGTCCTGACTAACTCTGTAGATCTGACCTCTTAATAATTAACAATAGAAGTCAACATATCTCATTATATTATGAATTTGTGCTATTATCCTCTAGAATACTATAAACTTTATAAAGTATATTGATGTTCTTTATGCAAAAGCTTCTATTGTATATTTTGTTTTTTTGAAAAATAAGTCTTTATTTAATGTCCCATTTACCATATTTTTAGTGAAATTTCTTTTGTTAATGGCTTGACAGTAATACCAGCTTTGATTTGATTATTTGCCTAGAACCACTTTTCCTATTCTTTTCATGTCCTTACTCCTCATCAGAAATCCTAGTTAGGTATTTTTAGAAATTCTATCTTTTCAGATTTGTCTCATGTTTTCACTCATGATTTTATTAGGGCTTGTTGGGTTTTGCCAAGAAGACTACAGTGGCATTTTATCTTAATGTATCAAGAAAGTATGTATTCTAGACCCAAAAAGCAATGGTACCATAAAATTCTACTCCATAAAAGGCAGACCAAATGGATGAACCTTCACCAGGCCCTTAGAGGGAACACCTGAACCACAAGACACTGGAGAGGGTATGATGAAGACCAACCTTAATCTTCTACAGCTTCCCTCCCTCCCCCTCCCACCTCTCTCTTTCTTCTCTCTAATTCTTGTATTTTAGTTTTCTTTTTCTTCCTTTTCTTAGTGATCACTGACCTGTAACTCTCAGTACCAGCATGTGGCCATCATCCATAATGAGCTTTTGATCAGAGAGACCTACAAGGTTTCCTAAAAGAAAGACAGATTTCTGTCAGAGTACTTGATGAACCACCAAAGATTAGTGGTAAAACCCTACTACTGAAGACACTGTATGTGATTGACACATAAAATGGAATGGCATGGCTGGAAGCTGGAAGAGAGTCAGTCCCCAGACAGTCAGCGTGTCTTGTGCCAGAAGGTGCTACATGGGCGACTGGGGGAAAATGACCAATATCTGTTCAAGCATCTGACCTACTTAGCAGCAAATAAACTGCTGTGATGCCCACACAAGTGCAATAGTGACACACAGCCATGGTGGGGAAACAACTGATCTTGATTCAGCTAACTGATCCCCTCAGTGGTATGAGACCCATATCTGGAGCTGGGAAACAAGTCAGAACCATATCCAAACATAAGCCCACTCTCCATTATGAAGCTACTATCAATCGTTTGCTACAAGAGGGCCTACACCTATTAAATCCTCTATAAAAAAAAAAAAAAGTAAGGGTTATCTCATTTGTCCTGGTGCTAACTTACTCTCCATTGGAGAATCTGCTTCTCTTTTTCAGAGATGTAGATCCTAAGGAGAGAGCCACCCCATCATACCTCAAAAGGGCCCCAGATGAAACTAAGAAAAATTGGCAAAACAAGCAAGGGTGCTGTTTTCCTGGTGAACCGGATACCAGCACAAGGGTGAAGGAGATCAACAAAGAGAAAAATCCTACTAAATCTTAGAGCCAGAGACCCAGAGGTCCCCAACACCTCATCACTGAAGCAGACCAAAAATGAATGCAACATGGCTCAGGGAAATTTTACTGAAGAGGGGGCGGAAAGTATGTCAGAGCCACATGTTGGGTCATGATATGCAGAGACATTTATCCTACCCATAACTGAGGGCTGACTCCACAATGCATGACCCGTATACCTCAACAAGGAGGGGTCAAGAGGAGGGGGTAAGTCACGGATGAGTCTAATAATGGTACCAAACTGACTGTATTTGCTGAATACAAAACTAATTAATAATAAGAAAAGAAGAAAAAGAAAGTATGTGTGCTTTGAACACAGCATGTTACTCTTGATACAGATATCGCTGGGGAATTGCCTGTCAACTTTCTGCACTGCAAAGTTACTCTACCCACCGCCCTCCTTTGTGCATAGTGCTCTTTGGAAGGAAACTGTTCCGCATGCTTGCTTGAGTGTATCCCTCCATGAATGTGGTCTTATTTCACCACTTCCTTGTTTTCTGTCATCAAAGATACCTGCCGCTACCAAAAACTCAGCTATTTAGTTGAGAATCCCTGGTTTCTTTCATTAGAAAAAGTATTTGTATTCAAGACCTGGACTCTTAAGTGTGCTCACTTGACTAGTGCTGGGATCTGGCTTTGCCAAAACTGTCTCAGCAAGAAATCATACATCTGTATACTAATCCCCAAACATGCCTATGGATACTTTGATGAACCCATTTACACCTGTAGCCAACTAAGCATAAGGATATAACTGATTCACTATAGCCTCCCACCCTTGTCTGTAAACTTCTTGTCTAACATTAAGCAGCCTGACTCCCACCATACACTATCTATTTACTTAGCTGTTTCATTCTAGTATCCAGTATTAGAATAGGTTGGTAAGTCCACATGCACAGATATGGGATTAGAATATAAAGCTTATGTGCCCTTCCTTCACTTAGAAGATGCCATTGGTCATGTAGCTGCTCAGGTCAGCATACCAACCCTACCCATTGTTTCAGTCACAGTGCTATTTTTATTCTTGTGTTATATGCCTGCGTTCCATCTTAGGCGTTCATCATCTCCTCAATGTGCTTTTTTATTTCTAAGTTGCACTCACTTAAAGTTTCCAATTTAAACTTTGTATTGTAGAGTTGTAAGGATTTTGTATTGTACAGTGTTATGCATACACAATTACCATCAAGTTTCACTACCCCAAAATTTCACTTGGATTTTATCTATTTAGCCCAGAATCCAGGGAAACTCTGGTGTGGGTGTGCTTAGAAAAAGAGCTATAGCAGGGTCTATAGCTCCTCAGTACATGGGACGTAGACACTAAAAGTCCCTCACTATCTCTCATCAGGCACCATGGTGGTCGCATCCATTATAAAAGGACCTTGCAATAAAGGGGTGTTGCATCCTCTTACCAAGCAAAAATTTATTCTTCTAATTCATTCAAAGACCTGACAGATGCCATCCTTAAGAAAATCTTACTTTGCTTTTAAGCTATTAACACTACATAATTACACTTCAGCAAATTTCATGGAGCTTCTATTATAAAGTCCAGGAGAAAAGATACATCTTTTTACTGTGTGTATATATATGCATGAACACACACACACACTACCCTGTAAAACAGAAATTGTAAGGTTAATTGTACCCCTGTGAAATTCCCTCTTAATTACATTACAAGCACAATCATGTTTTTCATAATGTAGAAGAGCATGTATCTAAAAGAATACTGTGGATCCCTCTTTTGTAATCAGCAATACTTTTTAATGTGATTATCATTCAAATTACTGAGTACAAAATTTTAAATATTTTATCCTGGTTCTGAGTCTGTTTTGGATTAATAGTAAACTAGGGCTAGTGATGTAACCTCACCCCAAGGTCTCAATCTGTAAAGTAGGAGAATGTGTCCACGTCCTGTCTTGGGCCCCATCCAAATTAACAACCTAGTAGGTGATAAAGGTCAGACTCATGGGCTGTAACACACTTATTCTTTGTGATCCTGAAATTCATTGCCTGGGCCTACTGATGAATCTATCATGCCTTAAGCTAAGTTTGTTATTGAGTACAGAAGATGTTTGTTTTATTTTCTAACACAATGTTCTAATTAACATCTTAATGTACAAATTGATGGTATTGCCTTCAAATTGTTTTAGCAACTGCATGGACAGTAATTTTTTATGAAGTTAAGCAGTTCTTTTAGAGATTATTATTGAATAATATGATATTTGAAAATCTGATTTGATGTTTTATAATCATATCTTTAGCACAGATAAATATTAAATTTCATTTCTAAGCCAGTACCTTTCCACTGATGAATGTCCCTTTACACATTTTTTTTACTTTTATTTTATAGTTAGCATACAGCATTTTGGTATCATAATTGCCTTTAAAACACAATTTGTTTCAGTTTATTTTCATCCTCTCTACATCCCTATACCCATATCCTTTTAAAAAAAATTCTTCTTCCTTTCAGTTTATATGTCACATATATGCTGTTGCCCTTCCCCCATCCTTCCTTCTGATTTGGATGAGATGGTATCTCAAGGTGTGTTTACTTTGAACTTCTCTGATGACTGGGGATATTGAACAACCCTTAACATATTTATTGAGAATTTGTGTTTCTTCCTTTGTAAACTATTTATTCATTAGTCCACTTGGTGATGTGTATACATATGTGTGTATGGTTTAATTTTTGCCATTCTTATAAGTGCTGGGTATTAATTTCCTGTATGAAGTATAGCTAACAAAAGTTTTCTCCTCTTCTGTAACCTATCTGCATGTTTTGTGGAAGGTTTCTTTTGTTGCAAAGAACTTTTAAATCCCATGCTGCCCCACTTGTTAGCTCTTGAGTCTATTCCCTGTGCTATTGGAGTCTTGCTTAGAAAGTTCTTGCCCAGGCCTACATTTCAAAGTATATTCCCTGGTATTTCCTCTAGTAATTTCAGTGTTTCATATTTTAAATGAAAGTTTTTGTTCTGCTTTGACTTGATATTTGTACAGAGTGAAATTATGGATACAATTTTAATCCTCTGCAAGTAGATATCCAGTTTTGCCAGCGCCAATCTCTGAGTAGGCTGTCCTTTTGTCCTCCTAATGTTTTTAGCTTGCTTGTCAACAATTAGGTGGCCAAAGCTCTGTGGGTTTATTTCTGGGTCCTCTGTTCTATTCTGTTGGTCTGCGTGTCAGATTTGTGCTAGTCTTTGTTACTAGGGCTTTGTAGTACAGTTTGAGCTCAGGCATTATAATACCTTCAGCTGAGTTTCTTCTGCCTATGATTTCTTGGGCTATTTGTGGTCTTCTGTGTATCTGTATGAATTCTTGATTTTTTTACAGTTTGGTTAGGAATACCATTGGAATTTTGATGGGGATTTAATTGAATCTGCAGATTATTTTTGGTAGTATAACCATTTTCATAATATTAATTATATAATATTCTGCTAATCCAGGAGCATGAATTTTTGTTTGTATATTTATTGGTATGTTTGTTTTGAAACAGGGTATCTATTAGCTCAGGCTAGCCTCAAACTCATGGCAACATGGCAATCCTGTTTTCTCTGCCTCCCATGAGCTAGGATTACAAGTCTGTACTATGATTCTAAGCTTGGTATGTTCTTTTGTAGGTCAGGCGTATTTTGCTTACCATAATGATTTGGAGGTCCATCTATGTCATTGTATATAAAATTTGTTAATTGGTTTATTGATAAATATAATTACATTCTAGCTTTACTATAATTTCAATTGACAGTAGGTTATTTCTAATATTATGACAATATAAATAAAGCTATTGATATTATTATACACATCTTATTATGGACATTTTATTTTATCCTGAATAATATCTAGGAAAGGACTTCCTATGTGGTAAGTTTGGTGTTGCTTAACTTTTGATTCTAACAGTGTTATTGAACTATAACTCACATATTATACAAATCAGTATAAATATATAACTCCATGAGATTCATTCAGCCATCACTTCAGTCTACTTTAAAACACCTTTATCAGGACTTCCGGTTAAGATGGCGGCATAGGTACCACGCCAAAGCAGCCTAGGGGGGAAAAAGACCAAAAAATCTCAGCAAAATACACACTTTTACTAAATAGTGAGGTGTATAGGAAATTGAGGCGGCAGCGGGGAGAAGTAGAAGAGTTCCAGAGCATCCAGAGCCTGCACAGGCGGGAATAGCGGCTCCGGGGCGGCTCGGCCACCCGCCGCAGCCGCGGAGCGGCAGAAAGCCGCCGGACTCTCGACTCGAGCCGCAGGACAAGCCAGGTGCAGGATTTTCCCCTCACAACACGCTCTCCGCAACTCGGGAAACGTGAGGGCAGAGCGGCAGCGAGCAACGGAGGGAAGAGCAGACCACGAGGTAGAAGCACACGTGGAACAGCGATACAACCAGAGCAGCCGCGGCTCCCTCCCCTCCCCCACCACCTGAACCCAGCTCCAGCGAACACAGCAGCGGCCCGGGACCGGCCACGACAACTTGGGTTGACAGCAGGACCCAAGCAGGAGCAGAGTTCGGCAGCAACTTCAGCGGCTCCAGCACCGGTACCAGTGGCCCCAGCAGCAGCGGACCCAGGAGCGGCAGCGGTGGCAGATCCCGCAGCAGCGGCTTCGGGGTGAACAGCGGCGGTGCACACGGCAGCGGCAGCTTCAGCAGCGGTGGTGGCTCCGGTGGTGGCAGCTACGACAGCAGCAGAGGCAGCAGCAGTGGCTCAGTTTGCCCTGTAGGAAAAGCAAGTGCCCAGCTCCAGAAATCAGAACAGCAGCCCGACAACCCAGGCAGCAACTTGACTGAGACCACAATCACCCAAGGTAACTGGGATTGCACCAGGGAAGGGTCTCACTTGGTCACAAGCTGACTTGGATACCTCAACAGACCAGAAATCTAAACCTCTTTGTTGATAGAGGATCTGGTCATTATAATAACTACTCTTGCATACATACTCGGGGCTGTTTTTGATTGAATGTGTACAGTGTTTAGTTAAATTTTAGAATCTACCAGTATTTTATTCCACTCAGCCTGCTTGAATACTCCTATAGCAGGGAAACTCAACCCCTAAGAACATCTTTGTAGATACTCTGAGAGTCTTAAGAGCCACATCTAATACCTTAAGGTCCTACCCTGAAAATATATTACATCAAATCAATTGATACAGCTAAGAATACAGAGCTAGCTAGAAAATCCAAGCATTAACTTAATCCAAGATGCAAAAATATATACATTATAACACAAGAAACACTAAAAAGCAAGACGATATAAATCCACCTAAAAGTATTAATGCATCAGAAATGTCCTCCAGTGAGAAAGAGTTAGAGGAAATGCCTGAGAAAGAGTTCAAAAGAATAATTATAAATATGTTCCAACAGGTCAAAGAACACATGAAAACAATCAAAGAAGAAATAAAAGAGGAAATCAAAGGAATCAAAGAAGAGGCAGGACACCAATTTAATGAAATAAAGAAGGCAATACAAGACATAAATAGGGAAATAGAAATAATAAAGAAAAACCAGTCAGAATTACTAGCAATGAAGAACACAGTTAATGAAATAAAAAACTCTGTAGAAAATCTCACCAGTAGGATGGATGAGGGAGAGGACAGAATATCTAAGCTAGAAGATCAGGTGGCAGACCTAATGCAGTCCAACAAAGAGAAAGACAAACTTATAGAAAAGTATGAGTGGGAATTTCAAGATATTCGGGACACTATGAAAAGATCCAATATAAGAATTCAGGGCATAGTAGAAGGAGAAGAACTCCACTCCAGAGGCATAGTAGGCATCTTCAACAAAATCATAGAGGAAAATTTCCCCCAAATTGGGAAAGAGGTGCCAATACAGATACAGGAAGCCTTTAGAACCCCAGCCAGACAAAACCCAGAAAGAAACTCTCCTCGCCACATTATACTCAAACTTCCAAACACACAAACCAAAGAAAAAATATTGAAAGCAGTTAGAGAGAAAAATCAAGTTACCTACAAAAGCAAGCCCATCAGGATTACAGCAGATTATTCAACACAAACTTTTAAAGCCAGAAGGGCTTGGAGTGATATATTCCAAGTTCTGAAAGATAACAACTGTCAACCAAGGTTACTTTATCCTGCAAAGTTATCCATCCAAATAGATGGAGAAATAAAGACATTCCATGACAAAAGCAGGTTAAAGGAGTATCTGAAGACAAAACCAGCTCTACAGAAAATACTTGATAGAATCCTCCATGCTGAACAAAAGGAAAAGCACACAAAAAAGGAACCTAGAAAAAACCAGCTATACTCAAATACCAGTTAACAGAAGAGAGCACAGGTAGAACAAGTAACACACACACACACACACAAATGGCAAACATAAATACACACCTTTCAATAATATCTCTTAATATCAACGGTCTCAATGCTCCAACGAAAAGACATAGATTTGCAGACTGGGTTAAAAAGCAGGATCCTACAATTTGTTGTCTCCAAGAAACTCACCTTTCTACAAAGGATAGACATTATCTTAGGGTGAAAGGTTGGAAGACGGTGTTTCAAGCAAATGGGCCTAGAAAACAAGCAGGGGTTGCTATCCTAATATCAGACAGGGTAGACTTTAGTCCGACGTTAGTCAAGAAAGATAAGGAAGGTCACTTTATATTGATTAAGGGCACACTCCAACAGGAGGACATTATAATCCTAAACATATATGCACCTAACATGGGGGCTCCCAAATTCGTCAAACAAACACTATTAGAACTAAGGTCACAGATAACACCAAACACAGTGGTGGTGGGTGACTTTAACACCCCACTCTCATCAATTGACAGGTCATCCAGGGAAAGAATAAACAGAGAGGCATCTGGACTAAATGAGGTCATAGAAGGAATGGACCTAACAGATATAGATTTACAGGACATTTCATCAAAAGGCTGCAGAATATACATTCTTTTCAGCAGCACATGGAACATTCTCTAAAATAGACCATTATTAGGACACAAAGCAAATCTTAACAAATTCAGGAAAATTGAAATAATTCCTTGCATTCTATCTGACCACAATGGAATTAAACTACAAATCAGTAGCAAGAAAGGCTATAGAGCATACACAAAATCATGGAAACTAAACAATACACTACTAAATGATGAGTGGGTCAATGAAGAAATCAAAAAGGAAATCAAAAAATTTATAGAGTCAAATGATAATGAGAACACAACATACCAAAATCTCTGGGACACAATGAAGGCAGTTCTAAGAGGTAAATTTATAGCCTTAAGTGCCTATATTAAGAAATTAGAAAGGTCGCAAGTAAACGACCTAATGCTTCGCCTTAAAGCCTTGGAAAAAGAAGAACAAGGCAAACCAAAAAGTAGTAGACGGGAAGAAATAATAAAGATTAGGGCAGAAATTAATGAAATAGAAACAAAAAGAACAATCCAAAGAATTAATGAAACAAAGAGTTGGTTCTTTGAAAGGATAAACAAGATTGATAAACCCTTAGCAAATCTGACCAAAAGAAAGAGAGAAGAGACACAAATTAATAAAATCAGAGATGAACAAGGTAACATCACAACAGATTCCAGAGAAATTCAAAAAATTATAGGGACATACTATAAAAGCATATAATCCACAAAGTATGAAAATCTGAAAGAAATGGATGATTTCCTTGATCTATAGACCTACCTAAATTAAATCAAAATGAGATTAATCACTTAAATAGACCTATAACAAACATGGAGATCCGAGCAGTTATCAATAATCTCCCAACTAAAAAAAGCCCAGGCCCAGATGGATTCACTGCTGAATTTTACCAGACTTTTAAGGAAGAGCTAACACCATTGCTTCTTAAGCTTTTCCAGGAAATAGAAAAAGAAGGAATCCTACCAAACTCCTTCTATGAGGCCAGCATCACCCTGATACCAAAACCAGGCAAAGATAGAACAAAAAAAGAAAATTACAGACCAATCTCCCTCATGAACATAGATGCAAAAATTCTCAACAAAATATTGGCAAACAGAATACAAGAATATATCAAAAAGATCATTCACCCTGACCAAGTAGGCTTTATCCCAGAGATGCAGGAATGGTTCAACATACGCAAATCTATAAATGTAATACATTACATAAATGTGTTGAAGGACAAAAATCACATGATCATCACATTAGATGCAGAGAAAGCATTTGACAAAATCCAACATCCCTTCATGATAAAAGTCCTACAGAGACTGGGAATAGAAGGAACATATCTCAATATAATAAAGGCTATTTATGACACGACTACAGCCAACATATTACTAAATGGGGAAAAACTGGAAGCTTTTCCACTAAAATCAGGAACAAGACAAGGGTGTCCACTGTCTCCACTTCTATTTAATATAGTTTTGGAAGTCTTAGCCATAGCAATAAGGCAAGAGACACACATAAAAGGGATACAAATTGGAAAGGAAGAAATCAAGTTATCATTATTTGCAGATGACATGATTCTATACATAAAGGACCCTAAAGACTCTACTAGCAAGCTGTTAGAGCTGATCAAAACCTACAGCAATGTAGCAGGATACAAAATAAATACACAGAAATCAGTAGCCTTCGTATATGCTAACAACAAACACACAGAGGATGAAATCAGAGAATCACTCCCATTCACAATTGCATCAAAAAAAATAAAATACCTTGGAATAAACCTAACCAAGGAAGTAAAGAATCTATACAATGAGAACTTTAAAACACTCAAGCGAGAAATTGCAGAAGACACTAGAAAGCGGAGAAACATCCCTTGTTCCTGGCTCGGAAGAATCAATGTCGTGAAAATGGCAATCTTACCTAAAGCAATCTACACATTTAATGCAATCCCTATCAAAATTCCAATGGCTTTCTTCATGGAAATAGAAAAAACAATCCAAAAATTCATTTGGAATCACAAAAAACCTCGAATATCTAAAATAATACTGAGCAACAAAAAAGAGGCTGGTGGTATCACCATACCTGATTTTAACCTATACTACAGAGCCATAGTAACAAAAACAGCATGGTACTGGCACAAAAACAGACATGTAGATCAGTGGAACAGAATAGAGGACCCAGATGTAAGCCCAAGTAGCTATAGCCACCTGATAATCGATAAAAATGCCAAAAATACTCATTGGAGAAGAGACAGCCTCTTCAGCAAATGGTGTTTTGAAAACTGGATAAATTTCTGCAGAAGGATGAAAATAGATTCTTCTCTCTCGCCATGCACAAGAATTAAGTCCAAATGGATTAAAGACCTTAACATCAGACCGGAAACTTTGAAACTGCTAGAGGAAAAAGTAGGGGAAACCCTTCAACATATTGGTCTTGGCAAAGACTTTCTGAATACAACCCCAATTGCTCAGGCAATAAAACCACAGATTAACCACTGGGACCTAATGAAATTACAAAGATTTTGCACCGCAAAGGACACAGTGAAAAAAGCAAAGAGGCAACCTACAGAATGGGAAAAAATCTTCGCCAGCTATATATCTGATAGAGGATTAATATCTAGGATATACAAAGAACTCAAAAAGTTAACTAATAAGGAATCAAACAAGCCAATTAAAAAATGGGCTAAGGAGATAAATAGAGAGTTCTCAAAGGAAGAAATACGAATGGCATATAAGCACCTAAAAAAATGTTCTACGTCACTAGTCATCAGGGAAATGCAGATTAAAACTACATTGAGATTCCATCTCACTCCTCTCAGATTGGCCACCATCATGAAAACAAATGATCATAAATGTTGGCGGGGATGTGGAAAAAAAGGAACCCTTCTGCACTGCTGGTGGGAATGCAATCTGGTCCAGCCATTGTGGAAAACAGTGTGGAGGTTCCTAAAGCAGCTAGAGATTGATCTACCATATGACCCAGCTATAGCACTCCTAGGCATATATCCAAAGGACTCATCTCATTTCCTTAGAAGTACATGCTCAACCATGTTTATTGCTGCTCAATTTATAATAGCTGGGAAATGGAACCAGCCTAGATGTCCCTCAACAGATGAGTGGATAATGAAGATGTGGTACATTTATACAATGGAGTTCTACTCAGCGGTAAAGAAAAATGAAGTTATGAAATTTGCAGAAAAATGGATGGACCTGGAAAGTATTATACTAAGTCAGGTAACCCAGGCCCAGAAAGCCAAGCACCACATGTTCTCTCTCATATGGGGATCCTAGCTACAGATGACTGGGCTTCTGTGTGAGAATGAAAATACTTAGTAGCAGAGGCCAGTAAGTTAAAAAGGAGACATAAAGGGTGGAGAAAGGAAGGGAGGAGGATACTTAATAGGTTGATATTGTATATATGTAATTACAATGATTGTAATGTGGAGGTAATATGATTGAGAATGGAATTTCAAACGGGAAAGTGTGGGGGTGGGGAGGGAGGGAATTACCATGGGATATATTTTATAATCATGGAAAATGTTAATAAAAATTAAAAAAAAACACCTTTATCATCATACAAAAAGTATATATAATCTCTAGCATCCCCACAGCCTAGGTACTCCTAATATATCTATATGGCTCTAGACTCACCTCTTCTAGCAATTTCATTCTAAAGGAATCATATGATTTGGGACCTCTGTGTTTGTATGGGGGTGCATACATGTCTATACGTATGTTTTTATGTGTGTGGGCACACATATTTGGGTAGATTTGCGCAAACATGAGCACATGCATGTGGAAGCCAAAGGAGAGACTTTGTTTTCTTCCTCAGATATGGTGACCACCTCATTTAAAGACAGGTTCTCTGGTCCTGGAGCTCACCCATTAGGATAGACTAACTGACCAATGAGCTACAAGAATCTATCCCTTCTCAGACCAGGGATGATAAGCAGGCACTTTCATGCCTATCATTTTATGTGTATACTGAAGATCAAACCTAGTTTCTCCTACTTGTGAGATAAGTAAGTGCTTTCTGATTCAACTATATTCCCAGCCCCACAATTCATGATCTTTGGGGACTGTATATTTTGATGATATTTTCAAAGTTCACTCATTATTGAAGACTATATCAGCACTGCCTTTGTTTCTACATTATATGATGTTCCATTGTATGGGCAGGACAGATTTACTCATTCATCTCTTGATGAACTAGTTACTATACCTGCTAACAATGCCAAACAGTTTTGCATAAGCCTTTGTGTACAGAGGTCTTTTTTTATTTCTCTTGAGTATATCTCTAGAAATGGAACTTCTGACTGTATGATAACTCTATATGTAACACTTTGAGAGATGTTCAAGCTGGTCTTGATAGTAATGGCACCATTTTATATTTCCACCATCAATGTGTAAGAATAGAATTTCCTTTTTATTCTTATAAACACTTCTTTTTACATGGACACATTCTGTTGGGCCTCTGATGGCTGGAAACATATGATTAATACCAAAGTTTGTACCTGGAATGGAATCTTAAAAATTAATTTTCCAAATTGGCTCTCAGATTACTGGAAATAGAACTCCAATCTGATCAAAATCACTAATGTCTCTATTTTTAGCAGTAAACAGAGCACAGAGAATCCATAGCCTTCTCTGGCAATAGAGACAAACACAATATTGGATACTTATAATCTCACATTGGACAGAAAGGAAAGCTCTTGATAATTGCATATATTATACATTCAAATGCTTTTGTCAAACTATCAAGTGTAGAGATTGGCTGATTGCTTCTACTGTTCCTACACTAGTGATGAGAGAAAAGAATGCACACACTTTAACAGTAGATAACTGCAAGGTTAGAAATTTAATTTCTGCTATAAATCAGCCACTCATGAGGATTTGATTTTAGGTTTCACATTAAAAAATTATCTCAGTCAAACACTGCATATTCTCTCTCATATGTGGATCCTAGTGACAGATGATTAGACTTCTGTGTGAGTAGGAAGAAAACTCAGTAGCAAAGGCCAGTAATATAGAAAAGAGATATAAAGGGAAGAGAAAGGAAGGGAGAGGGGTACTTAGTAAGATGGTATTATAGATGGGATAAAGTGAATTGTTGGCCAGGAAGGTCCCTGATGCCCACAAAACATTATAGGCCATTGCCAAGGCCCTTGGTTTTCCATCAGGAATAGATGGTAAGACCCTACTGCTGAAGACTTCACATACTTGGGCTGCACAGTCACTGAGAAATCCTGCTGGAACTGAGCTGATAACCTCCTCCATGTAGACCAGCTGACAGAAAGCTGGAAGAAGCCACTCTGCATGCAGTTCAATGGGAGAAAGAGAAATCACCAGTGAACATACTCAACAGTGGACACTACAAGCCTTATATTTGGCCAGCCAGGCCAAATTAGCCAACGGGTGCAAGAGTGGCACATCTGTCATGGTGGAAACCAACTGCCCTCTAATTGGACTGAAGGACTGCTCCATGGAAGGGAATATATCCCTGACACTGAAAACTTTATACAGGGGTAGCCATGAGTCCTGGGGGTATAACGTCTAATGCTGTCTAGCTAAATGTATATACTATGCTTATCAAACTGCCCAGTAAGCACTTCTCTTAATGTTCATACCCTTATATTAATGCTACTCTCACTTTTGGTAGAGAATCTTCTCTTTTCAGATGGCAGTGACCTTGCAATGACTCAGAGGACGACATGCTGGAAAGAAATGACTGGAGTGTTCAGTACTGCAATATCTCTATCACACCTTCCAAGGCTCAGGGTCCATAGCAGAAGTATTACTATGCCCTGAGAATAATGAAAGAAAGACTATAAGGAAGGTAAAACAGCTGAGACCCTTCAGTAGTGGTGATTTGGGTTACTCCATCAGACAAAGAACTATAGATACCTGTGGTGTGTCAACAAAGGCAAAGGACATCTTAGATGGGTAGTTGAAGAGAGTTATAAATACCATATATATATACAGGTATATATAGCATATATATAAGCAAAATATGAATATACACAAATGAACACTATCTCTTCCATAATTCCATAAAGTTACGTGTGGTGGTTTGAACATAAAATGTACCCCAAAGCCTCATGTGTTTGTGATTGAACCTCACATTCATTCCCAGATGTTGCATTTTGGGAGGTGGAGCCTTGTTGGAAGTTTGTTTCTAGGGGTGAGTTTGGGGGTGTGACAATCTAGCTCCCCATTGCCAGAGCTACCTCACTCTTACTGTTATCTCCCAGCTGCTGTGGGGAGTTGTGATGCCCAACCTCTGCTCTGCCATGCTGTGATGATTCTTCCTTTTTTTTAAAATTTTTATTTATTTTTATTTATTTATTTGAGAGCGACAGACACAGAAAGAAAGACAGATAGAGGGAGAGAGAGAATGGGCCCACCAGGGCTTCCAGCCTCTGCAAACGAACTCCAGACGCGTGCGCCCCCTTGTGCATCTGGCTAACGTGGGACCTGGGGAACCGAGCCTCGAACCAGGGTCCTTAGGCTTCACAGGCAAGCGCTTAACCGCTAAGCCATCTCTCCAGTCCTGAATCTTCCTTTTGAAACAGTGAAATAAATCTTTTTCTCCCATAAGGTCCTTCTGGCCAGATGTTTGTCACAGTAACAAGAAAGTGACTGCTGCTTAACATAAGCTATATACTGACTTCAGATCATAGCATTTAAATATTAATTTACAACATAATACATATGTGCTAGCAAGGAGAAAATCAAACATCATCCTAAAACTATATGTGTCTAAGAGTTATAGTTGATTTATAGTATATGATTTTCAATTTCTACTTCTCTTCCAGATTATTCTACTAAAAATTAAAGAGAGATATTGACATTTATGATTATTTGTGTTGAATTTTCTATTATTGCTTTCAATTCTGTGTGGGTGCTTTAGTTTTTTTAGGAGGAGGAAGATGAGGGATGGTGATTTTGGTTTACATGTATTTCTAATTGTTATAACTTTTAACTGTACTTACACTTCTCCATGTTAAAATATCTCTCTTCACATGGGTGTGGTGAAACATGCCTATAATTCAGGTGCACTCAGCAGGCTGAAATAGGAAGATCAAAAGTTCCAAGACAACCTGGGCTACACATTTCAAAACACATCTTTCTTCACCTCTAGTAACATTTCCTGTCAAAAGTCTATATTATCTACATGCATAGCCATTTTATTGTTCTTGTGCTTGCTGATTGGATAATAAAACCTTTTACTTATGTCTTGTTTGTATCACTCAACACATAAAGTGTGTTACCTGAAAATGGTATAGAGTTGGATATTGTTTATAATTTATCCTGTAAATATATTCCTTTTGAATAGTCATTTTCAACTTATAGAAAGACATCCTAACATTGGATGGCTCCATAATAACAACCAGATAGGTAAAGTCTTTGATGTCGCTGAACCCATCACCTGGCCTTTTTGTTGACAGCATCTATTCCCAGTCTTTGTTTCTTCCACTTTCAACTGCAGAGTTCCTGATTATGGCAGATGCCACATTTACCAAAGTTACGGTTCCCCTTTCTCTGCCATGATCAAGACTGACTTGCATTGCAAGGAGCTCTTTCATGAGTGTGTCTTTCTGAGAGCTGGTACATTCAGAAACATCTAATCAGCATGGTACCTGTGCTCACTCAAGAGGTAACAATTAAAGAAGAATGACCAGAATGATAATAGGTCACATCCCTGGGAAGTGACTATTAATATTCACTGAGTTCACAGCCAGGCATGGAGTAGCCTTATTATTTTGCTGTTGTAACAGTTGGTCACTACTGAATCTTCCTTTACTAAGTAGTTGGCTCTGTGGCACTCAAAAGAATTTGTCAGTCACGGTGCTCTGTGGCATTTGCAGGGTCTATAGTAGGTTTGGGTTTAACTACCATGATCAACACAAGGGCTCCCCCTTTTCATTTCCCTGTCTCTCCTAAGCATATGCACATAGGCATCCTATGTAAGATACTGTCAGAAGAAAACCCATAAAATGTCTAACAAAGGATTTCAGCACACACTCATGTGCTTCTGTAAACTCCTTTCTCTGATGCATAGCCTAGATGCCCTGCTAGCTGTAATTTAAACACAATTTATGATTTCAGTCAAGATCTTGATTACATTTGGGTTGCTAGTGACAGAATCGATTCATTTTGGCCAGGAAAAAATGATACATGAGCCGTCTAGCTTCCGATCTCTAGGGCTTCAAGGTTTCCCAAAGCCATCTCTCTCTATTTTAGAGTGTCCCACCCTTCCCTACTGACATTTGACAGTAAGTACCATTAAAAGTGCTTTACCTGCTCAGGGGTCAGGGGAAGTATGATCTGATCTATTACCCAGGGAGAGCAAAGCAGAATGGCTTCATCAATAGCAGGACAGATTATTCATGCAGAAAACTGAACAAACCAGCAGGTGGGTTTCATTTATGGTGAAGCAGATTTTTTTTTTTTTTTTTTTTTTGCCACATTGATGTTATTGCAAACCTGCTGCAAAACCAGAATAAAAGACCTGCATAAGAAAGAGCCTGAGCTGGGTGTGGTGGTGCACGCCTTTAATCCCAGCACTGGGGAGGCAGAGGTAAGAGGATCACCATGAGTTCAAGGCCACCCTGAGATAACAGAGTTAATTCCAGGTCAGCCTAGACCAGAGTGAGACCCTACCTCGAAAAACCAAAAAAAAAAAGAAAGAAAGAAAGAAAGAAAGAAAGAGCCTGTTGAGAGAAGGCATTGCAGTACTGCACAGGCAATGAGCAGATCAGCAACTAGGCTTATAAACCACCACTCATGCAATTTTCCTAGGATTTGCCAACCCCACACATCACTAATGTGAAAGCAAATCTTCATTTGGGACTTGTAAGTTTTCTAACAACTTTACAACAACAAAATTTGACAATGAACATAGACCCGAGACAGCTAAGTGCATGGTGTTTTCCCTTTGAGCCAGATTAAGCTGCTACAGAGCCCAGGCAAACAGAAGGAATGATGATGGCAAACACCTGGGCAGGGGAAAACTGTTACTTAAATGGCAGGCATTCCCTTACCCCCACGTGGTGTGAAAATGTGCAGCCAGCTATAGATCTCACTGCTGGTGATGAACCCCAGGCTCTGTTAACACCTACCTGTCCTTTCAAAGAGACCAGTCCAGTGCATCCATTGCAAGGACCAGGAGGCCAGGGCCAAGAGGCAACCCCTAAAATATTCAGACATGGAGATTGCTCATAGAATGCTGCTTCATTGTGAAGACACTCAAGGTTATATTTCTGAAACCAAGCTGAGCCACTGAGTGGTTCTTATGTACTGCTGGGCATGGAGCTCATTCTTTGGGTCCCGATACCAAGGTGTGGCAGATCCTCTTTTAGAAATAAGAAGACTGACTCTGAAGGACAAGTTTCCAGGAGATGAGAGGTGAAGCAATTCACTTCTGGCAAGTCTTCCGGCACCAAAGTCTGTCTTTCCTCACATTATACTAGCAGCCACTGCAACTCTGGAACACAGGCAGCTGACTTCGGGACCTGTGGTTTTGGCTGCTAGATAGACTGCAGCTCTTCCTCAGGATGAGGAAGTCCACCTTCTACAAATGGGAGATGGGAAACAAGTCAGCCAGGAGGGCATTCACTTATAAGGAATAGCTGGAATAGTGTAACAGAGGCTTGCACAAGGCACCTGCCTGCTCCACCTTCACCTGAGTGTCCAGCTGTACTACATGGACAGAGAACTCTACTGACCAATGAGCCAGACTTCCCTAGACTATTCTACAGTTACTGCTCCATCGTAGGCCTTATATCTTCCAGGAAGGAAGTACAGGACAGAGGGAAGGAGAAACATGACCCAAACACCAGCCAGGTCCACATCAACTTTGTCGTATAGAAGCTCTTGAATGCTGCTGTCATCAAACTGTGCTTATATATCCCCTGGCCATGCCTGCTTGCAAGAGAGGCTGGGAAGCATAGGCATGTGTCAGCTGTGAGTTTCAATTAATACTAGGAAAAAGTGGGAAGTGGATGTGAAGGGGGACATTGTCAGGCTCCACCATGACAAGCTCTAAGGCAGTGGATGTCCTCTTGTAACGAAGGTCATGAAATGCTTTCTCTGGAATCCCAGTACATGCAACAAATGAGGATGGATCCTTGCTGGGTAACTGTTAAACTAGGAATGGATTAGAGGCTCTTCAGATTGTTTGGGGGTCAGTGTGTCTCTAATATTTTTCACAATATCTTGCTCAGTTTGTTCAGATGGCATTTGAGGTATGAAATTCATGTTTGTTAATGGGTACAAATAAAAGGAAAGGACTAGCATAGGACACACCCAGATAACCATAATTATAAGCATGCATCCATCTACTGTCTTGTCTGTACCTTCTGTTAAAGTTCTACATCACTGGAAACTATGGGCTTATGGCCCCATTTGTTAAAGGAAACGTGCATCAGTGGGTTCATCTCCTGCCTTCCAAGGTACAACCCATCCAGACCTTCGTATGTTCTTCAACAGGTAATTAGAAAACTAATAGTACAGGGTTAAAGCACATGCCTACAAAGCCTAAGGACCCAGGTTTGATTCACCAGGTCCCATGATTCTCCAGATGCACATGATGGCACATGCATCTGGAGTTCATTTGCTGTGACTAGAGGCCCTGGCATACCTATTCACTCTCTCTCTCTTTTCTCTCTCTCTCTCTCGCTCTCTCCTCTCTCTGTCTCAAATATTTATTTATTTATTTATTTATTAGAGAGAAAGAGAATGTATGTACCAGGTCCTCCAGCCACTGCAAATGAACACCAGACACATGTGCCATCTTGTGCATCTGGCTTTATGTGGGTACTGGGGAATTGAACCTGAGTCCTTTGGCTTTGTAAGCAAGCACCTTAACCACTGAGCAATCTCATCAGCCCTGTCTCAAATAAATAAATAAAAATAAAATCTTTTAAAAAAAAGATAAAAAGAAAACTAATAGTACTATGGCCTGGCCACATACTCAAGATGCTGCTCCTGTGTACTGATGTCCTGAGAGCTGTGAGCAGGAATTTTGTGGAGTGCTGATAATGTTCCTTATCATTTCTTGAGTGCTGACAGGAACATATCATTCCTCATCTTATTCCAATGTCTCGTTTTGCCACAATAAGGCCCAGTGGGTCACCCTTTCCCTTGGAGATAGGGTCAATCCTAACCTCAGCTCCACTTCTCTTTCTTTGTGATAAGAAACATGAAGAGACTTGTTTGTCATCCACTAGCACACAAGAATATGTATGGTACTAATATGACAGTTCTGAGCCAACACCAAGCTGAGGCAAGACCCTCACAGGCTTTCAGCAATGTACCTTCAAGGGACAAGGACTTGGAAAAGAATATCAGTCAGTGGCCTTGTTGAGCTTCTGCTCCTGGGACTGGCCCACAAAGATAGCAGTAAATGGTCATGAGAGGTGGTATACCAAAACTGGATCCTGGACTCCAAAGAGTACAGAATGACCTAGAAGGTTTTCAAATAGCAATGGATTTGCAAGAAGAAAGAGGAAGATACATACACCTAGTTTATTTTATATTGACTACTTTTTATCTCCACAAAGTGCATTTCTGCCAGAGAAAGTACTAGGGCATGCAGCCAGTAGAACCCAGGGTCCTCTTTGTCTCTGTCTATCCAGATCCAACATCTGACCTGCAATGCTCTGAGCTCTTCTGTTCCCACATGACATAAGGCTTAGCCAGGGACCTCAGCATTTTTTTTCCACATCTGACAAACCTGCTCACATGCAGACCTCCTGCCAGTCTCCTGACCTACCAGGCTTAGCCTGAGATCGCCCTGCTGAGGAATGGTGCCTCCGTGTCTTGCCATGTCCAGCTGCTCTTGAGCCCTCTGCACTCCAGAGCACAGACTCCAAACCACAAAATAACACATTTCTCATAAGAGAAAATGAAATAGAGGGTATTTACTTTAGTCCATTGGTCCGAGGGAGTGTTGGAGATGCATGCAATCCTGACCAATATCAGAAAACACTGAGATGGCATAATCCACTCTGGAGATCTGGTGAGTGTCGCTGTTATTTTTTCACATATTTTATTCTATAGGCAAAGTAGCCCATTTTTGTCTGGGCTCTCGACTATAGCCTACAGTCATAATTTAGACAACTGGGGAATCAGGATAGACCTTTTCCTACTTCTTGTCCTCTTTGTTGGCTCCCAACTTGGGAGAAAGGTAGTCTGTAGAAGAACAAAAGTGATGACTTAAGTCCTGATACATGCTAAGGGGATTCCCAGACATCCCTGCTAGCTGTCCCTGAACATCATAGCATCAACTCTCTAATTGCTCCAGGGGTTTGTGCAAGTGTGCAAGTGTACAAAACTAACTTTACTTAGAATGTAGATGCTTCTTTTTAAAATTTTTTTATTTTTATTTATTTATTTGAGAGTGACAGAGGGAGAAAGAGGCAGAGAGAGAGGAGAGTGGGTGCACCAGGGCTTCTAGCCACTGCAAAAGGACTCCAGACACGTGCGCCCCCTTGTGCATCTGGCTAACATGGGTCCTGGGGAATTGAGCTTTGAACCGGGGTCCTTAGGCTTCACAGGCAAGTTCTTAACTGCTAAGCCTAGATGCTTCTTTTAAAAGGAAGTCCAGGACATTACCTTTGGGGTCATGCAAATCCTCTCTTTTGATTTTTTTTTAAATCTTTTTTTTAAAAATTTTTTATTTATTTATTTGAGAGCGACAGACACAGAGAGAAAGACAGGTAGAGGAAGAGAGAATGGGGGCGCCAGGGCTTCCAGCCTCTGCAAGCGAACTCCAGATGCGTGCGACCCCTTGTGCATCTGGCTAACGTGGGTCCTGGGGAACCGAGCCTCGAACCGGGGTCCTTAGGCTTCACAGGCAAGCACTTAACCGCTAAGCCATCTCTCCAGCCCCTCTCTTTTGATTTTAATATTACTTATTTATTTATTTATTTAATGTGAAAGCAGACTATATATATATATATATATATATATATATATATATGCATATATATATATATGCACATACATAGAGAGAGAGACAGACAGAGAGAGAATGAACATGCCAGGGCCTCTAGTCACTGAAAATAAACTCCAGATGCATGCACAACTTTGTACAACTGGCTGTACATGGGTACTGGGAAATTGGACTCAGGTCATTAGATTTTGCAGGCAAGTACCTTAATCACTGAGCCATCTCTCCCGCCCCTAAATCCTATCTTTCTAGTCCTAGGATCTGAGTCACCCAGCCTGAGGCCTTGGCTGTCCACCACATGCCATCAGGATCCTGATACATTACTCTTTTCCCAGAATGCAGCTGCTTCTCCCATAAACCTCTCTGCTAAGAAGCCCATCAGGTGGCACCTCCACACCATAAAGGTCATAGCCCTCCTCTGTCCTCACCCTAGGCCATCATTCATACAGGCTTCTTTAGCTCACTCAAGCCAGGGCACTTAACCCATCTGTGTCAAAGGTCTTAACCCATGTGAGTCAGGATGCCTAGCAGAGCTCCCAAGCACACCCCTTATAAGCCTCCCTTAAATAATTAACTTTGTGGTCTTAGGGGGCTCTCAGACTGTCCATTTTTCCTAGAACCCTACCTTCAGCTCTCTACTACTACCATCCCTTGCTTTTATCTCCAGCCAGAGGAAAAGAAGCAAGGAAAACATACTCTGAGGTGCTCCTGGGCCACCTACACCTCATTCCTCATACTGCTTCTGGGTTCTTTTCGTAACTACTTGTGGCCCCTGGGGTTGAGGCAGCTTCTAGAAACTAAGCTGAGGCTCAAGCTGTGATGGTTCCCTGGATGGAGCACTGTGCTGACCTTTGACATCACTTAACAAATTACAGGTACCGAGTGGGTATGATCACAGTCTTCTTTGGATTGGTGACTGCTCTGGGATCCGAGGCCCTTGTATTTCCCCTATTTTCTTTTACATTACATAAATCCACAGCTCTGGGTTTTGCAGACATGCCAGACTTGAAGGAGTCGTTGAATATATGCAGAATGATGAGGGGTGGGCAAGGACAGATGCTCTGATGTGTGAGGTCAGCTTACACTCCCTACATACCTGTGAGAAGTCCAGGAGGAGTGTGTAGTGGGTTCCCATGGATATCCCTGGAAGCCAGTGTTGGTCTTGCCACACATGAGTCCAAGTATCCCCTAAATATTAGTAGATCTGGTGTATGAGCCACATTTTCAAAAAATAATAGCTCCATTCTTGGCCTTTAACACTGGTCACACAACTCATAAAAATGAATTGAAAAAAGTCCTTTTTCCCCAGGCAAATCTCCTCCTTCATAAACGAGGACCTTGAATGCAGAGATCAGCTGTCATAGGCAAGCCCCACAGACAGATGGGAAGTGACAATCCTGCAGGGTGGGTACTTGATATTCTGGCTCCGTCTTATTTTCTCTGACTAATGGGCTCATTGCTGCTGTTCCCACATGGACGCCTCAGCTATTAGTTAATGGTGGGCTGCGAAACACTATGCAAATATGCAGTGCCAAATAAGATGAGGAAAATCAATATTTGTTCCTAGTACATTTTTAGCTTTGCATAATATAAGTGATTTTTTATTTAAGAAATATGCAGCTTCAATAAAGGAATAGGCAGAGTGCACACTTGTTGATTTTGGACATCAAAATAGAAAACAGAAAATAGAAGTAGCTTCTGAATCTCAAGCTATTTAAGTGCAAGTCAGTCTTTCTTTTTCTTTGATGTCTTTTCAATGAATTCCACACACTGACAAATGTGAACCCACAGGCCCATTGTAATGGCAGTAGACAAGCTCTGAAGACAAACATGTGTGGGCTGCACATTTGGTATATGTCTCAGGATGCTTCAGCTCCTACACATTTTTTTTCCCTCTATTGGCAGGCCAGGGAGTAAGACTAGTTCAGCAGATGTTGTGATGCAAGTGTGAAGACAAGGTACCCAACCTGTCAGGGCCAGGAGCTAACATGGATGGAACTGAGGCCAAGACCCAAGACGGCACCGAGGAGCCTAAGACTGGGCACAGACTGCAGTGGGAAAGTACAGCAGCCTCCTAAACATCACTGCATGAGCATCTCTGACTGAGCTCACGCTGACTCATCACTGAATGTCCTGTCCTCATGAGCCAGGACTCAAAGCTGCTGCCTTGTCATGGTCTCGCTCTCTGACACACACTGCTCCTCCTACTTGGCAGGAATGAAAACTCTGCAGGCTGTGGCTGCCTCTTACCGTCATCTGTATAGACTCATATTCTGGAAGGGCCTTGAACTTTCTACTGGGCTCTCATGTAAAAACAAAAATCAATCACAAGAAAGGCAAGATCGTTAGGTGAATTTCACAGGGCTGAGAAACCCTGTGGGTAGCACGAGCTCAAGGGTTTGGTTAAATGGGAACACATTAGCCCTCAAGCTCTCACAAAATCGCTCTTCTAGGTCTGTGGGGCACAACTCAGGCCTAGACATACAAGTGCTGTGACCAAAGTGGGAGGATGCCCTTGACAGTCTCACAAGGCGTCCTTATATTTAAATGGCCAGTAAATCAGAAAAAAAATCAAGCCATTTTCCAAGAGACTCCAAGAGGAAAAATTAAGTCAAACAAATAGGACAGAACAAGGAGATGGGGACATTCGGCTCAAAGCAGGATGTGACAGGCCAGAATAGAGCTTAGGGAATGGTTTTGCTCTGCAGATAAACCTATAGCATCTTGTCTTAACAAAAGAAAATCATTTAAACTGAATAGGCACCCGCTGGGGAATACAGTGAGTGCTAGGAGAGCGGTCCTCAGGGAATTCAGACAACCAGTAAGGATATAGAGAGCACTTCCAACAATGCACCCACCCAAATACAAACATCTGCCAAGAATGTCAAGTGCCACATGAGGTAGGCATTGAAGTAGGAATACTAGGAGCAGGCAGGAGAAAGGAGACCCCCATCTGACAAGATGAGTGTGAGCATGACACTTGCCCTCCTCTCCACCCATAAAATAGCAGCTGTTTCCAAGAATCTCTGCACTACTGACTTCTCTCCACCTGTCTGGGGGCTTCTTGGATGAGGCAAGACCTCTGGATAAGTGGAGTCTTACTCCTATAGTGGAGAAAGATTCCACATGTATCCCTGGGGTAGGGGGATAATCGATGGGCAGCCTCTACCTTCATGATTGCATTAGTTAATTTTCTCATTGCTTTAACAAAAATATGTGGGAGACATCTTAAAGGAGGGAAGACTCATTTGGACTCAGCTTTCACAGGATTCAGTTTATGGTTTCTTGGCTCCATGCACTTGGCCTGAATATCATGGCATTGGGAACATGTAGCGAAGAAGGCAATAGCTTTTACAGTGGGCAGAAGGAGAAAATAAGAGATGGGACTGGGATCCTACATGCAGGGACCTACTTCTCCAGGTAGGCCCTACCTTCCTGAAGTTTCTAGCACCTCTCAAAATAGTTCAAAATTTAGGGAACCAAGCTTTCAGCACCTGAGTCATGGGGAATTTTTCTTATTTAAGTCATAATGAGGATTCTTTGTGGTCCATAACATTTCAAACAGCTGGAGCCTCAAAGCATGTACCAGAGAAGTACTCTTTTTTAAATTTTTTGTTTATTTTTATTTATTTGAGAGCAACAGACAGAGAGAGTAAGAGAGAGAGGATGGGGGAAGAATGGGCATGCCAGGGCTTCCAACCACTGCAAATGAACTCCAGATGCATGTGCCCACTTGTGCATCTGGCTAATGTGGGTCCTGGAGAATCAAGCCTCAAACCGGGGTCCTTAGGCTTCACAGGCAAGTGCTTAACCTCTAAGCCATCTCTCCAGGCCAAGAGAAGTGTTCTTAACTCTGCCTGATTCTGGTTATTTGGAGTTGGAGGAGGGGAAATGAGGTAGCTTCATGTGCACCCAGAAATGACAGCAGTTTTTTAAAATAATTTTATTTATTTATTTATTTTTATTATCACAATTTTATTAACATTTTCCATAATTATAAAAAATATCCCATGGTAATACCTCCCTCCTCACACTTTCCCCTTTAAAATTCCATTCTTCATCATATTACCACCCCATCTCAATCATTGTACTTACATATATACAGTAAGAACCTATTAAGTACCCTCCTCCCTTCCTTTCCCTTCCCTTTATATCTCCTTTTTAACTTACTGGTGTCTGCTACTAAGTATTTTCGTTCTCACGCAGAAGCCCAATCAGCTGTAGTTGGATCCACATATGAGGGAGAACATGTGGCACTTGGCTTTCTGGGCCTAGGTTACCACATTTTGTGTAATCCTTTCCAGATCCATCCATTTTTCTGCAAATTTCATAACTTCATTTTTCTTTACTGCTGAGTAGAACTCCATTGTATAAATGTGCCACATCTTCATTATCCACTCATTAGTTGAGGGACATCTAGGCTGGTTCCATTTCCCAGCTATTATAAATTGAGCAGCAATAAACATGATTGAGCACGTACTTCTAAGGAAATGAGATGAGTCCTTAGGATATATGCCTAGGAGTGCTATAGCTGGGTCATATGGAAGATCAATCTTTAGCCGATTTAGGTACCTACACAATGATTTCCACACTGGCTGGACCAGATTGCATTCCCACCAGCAGTGCAGAAGGGTTCCTCATTTTCCACATCCCCACCGACATTTATGATCATTTCTTTTCATGATGGTGGCCAATCTGAAAGGAGTGAGATGGAATCTAAAGGCAGTTTTAATCTGCATTTCCCTGATGACTAGTGATGTAGAACATCTTTTTAGATGCTTATATGCCATCCGTATTTCTTCCTTTGGGAATGCTCTATTTAGCTCCATAGCCCATTTTTTGATTGGCTTGTTTGATTCCTTATTATTTAACTTTTTGAGTTCTTTGTATATCCTAGATATTAATCCTCTATCAGATATATAGCTGGAGAAGATTTTTTTCCCATTCTGTAGGTTGCCTCTTTGCTTTTTTCACTGTGTCCTTTGCAGGGCAAAATCTTTGTAATTTCATGATGTCCCAGTGATTAATCTGTAGTTTTATTGCCTGAGCAACTGGGGTTGTATACAGAAAGTCTTTGCCAAGACCAATATGTTGAAGGGTTTCTCCTACTTTTTCCTCTAGCAGTTTCAGAGTTTCAGGTCTGATGTTAAGGTATTTAATCCATTTGGATTTAATTATTGTGCATGGAGAGAGAGAAGAATCTATTTTCATCCTTCTACAGATATATATCCAGTTTTCCCAACTCCATTTACTGAAGAGGCTGTCTTTTCTCCAGTGAGTATTTTTGGCATTTTTATCAAATATCAGGAGGCTATAGATACCTGGACTTACATCTGGGTCCTCTATTCTGTTCCACTGATCTACATGTCTGTTTTTGTGACAGTACCATGCTGTTTTTGTTACTATGGCTCTGTAGTACAGGTTAAAATCAGGTATGGTGATACCACCAGCCTTATTTTTGTTGCTCAGTATTATTTTAGATATTCGAGGTTTTTTGTGATTCCAAATGAATTTTTGGATTGTTTTTTCTATTTCCATGAAGAATGCCTTTGGAATTTTGATAGGGATTGTATTAAATGTGTAGATTGCTTTTGGTAAGATTGCCATTTTCACAATATTGATTCTTCCAATCCAGGAACAAGGGATGTTTCACCACTTTCTAGTGTCTTCTGCTATTTCTTGCTTGAGTGTTTTAAAGTTCTCATTGTAGAGATTCTTTACTTGGCTAGGTTTATTCCAAGGTATTTTTTTTTTTTTGATGCAATTGTGAATGGGATTGATTCTCTGATTTCATCCTCTGTGTGTTTGTTGTTAGTATATGTGAAGGCTACTGATTTCTGTGTATTTATTTTGTATCCTGCTACATGGCTGTAGGTTTTGATCAGCTCTAACAGTTTTCTAGTAGAGTCTTTAGGGTCCTTTATGTATAGAATCATGTCATCTGCCAATAATGATAACTTGATCTCTTCCTTTCCAATTTGTATCCCTTTTATGTGTGTCTCTTGCCTTATTGCTATGGCTAAGACTTCCAAAACTATATTAAATAAAAGTGGGGACAGTGGACACCCTTGTCTTGTTCCTGATTTTAGTGGAAAAGCTTCCAGTTTTTTCCCATTTAGTAATATGTTGGCTGTAGGCTTGTCATAAATAGCCTTTATTATATTGAGATATGTTCCTTCTATTCCCAGTCTCTGTAGGACTTTTATCATGAAGCGATGTTGGATTTTGTCAATTGCTTTCTCTGCGTCTAATGAGATGATCATGTGATTTTTGTCCTTCAACCCGTTTATGTAATGTATTACATTTATAGATTTGCATATGTTGAACCATCCCTGCATCTCTGGGATAAAGCCTACTTGGTCAGGGTGAATGATCTTTTTGATATATTCTTATATTCTGTTTGCCAATACTTTGTTGAGAATTTTTGCATCTATGTTCATGAGGGAGATTGGTCTGTAATTTTCTTTTTTTGTTCTATCTTTGCCTGGTTTTGGTATCAGGGTGATGCTGGCTTAGTAGAAGGAGTTTGGTAGAACTCCTTCTTTTTCTATTTCCTGGAAAAGCTTAAGAAACAATGGTGTTATCTCTTCCTTGAAGGTTTGGTAAAATTCAGCAATGAATCCATTTAGACCTGGGCTTTTTTTAGTTGGGAGATTATTGATAACTGTTCAGATATCCATGCTTGTTATATGTCTATTTAAGTGATTAATATCACCTTGATTTAATTTAGGTAGGTCATATAAATCAAGGAATTCATCCATTTCTTTCAGATTTTCATACTTTGTAGAGTATATGCTTTTATAGTAAGTCCCTTGATTTTTTGAATTTCTCTGGAATCTGTTGTGATGTTACCTTTTTCATCTCTGATTTTATTAATTTGTGTCTCTTCTCTCTTTCTTTTGGCCAGATTTGTTAAAGGTTTATCAATCTTGTTTATCCTTTTAAAGAACCAACTCTTTGTTTCATTAATTCTTTGGTTTTTTTTTTTGTTTGTTTCCATTTCATTAATTTCTGTCCTAATCTTTATTATTTCTTCCCATCTACTGATTTTTGGTTTGCCTTGTTCTTCTTTTTCCAAGGCTTTATGGTGAAGCATTAGGTCATTTACTTGCAACCTTTCTAGTTTCTTAATATAGGCACTTAAGGCTATAAATTTACCTCTTAGAACTGCCTTCATTGTGTCCCAGAGATTTTGGTATGTTGTGTTCTTATTACCATTTGGCTCTATAAATTTTTTGATTTCCTTCTTGATTTCTTCTTGACCCATTCATTATATAGTAGTGTATTGTTTAGTTTCCATGATTTTGTGTATGCTCTATAGCCTTTCTTGCTACTGATTTGTAGTTTAATTCCATTGTGGTCAGATAGAATGCAAGGAATTATTTCAATTTTCCTGACTTTGTCAAGATTTGCTTTTTGTCCTAATATATGGTCTATTTGAGAGAATGTTCCATGTGCTGCTGAAAAGAATGTACATTCTGCAGCCTTTGGATGAAATGTCCTGTATGTATCTGTTAGGTCCATTCCTTCTATGACCTCATTTAGTTCAGATGCCTCTCTGTTTATTTTTTCTTTGGATGACTTGTCAATTGATGAGAGTGGGGTGTTAAAGTCACCTACTACCACTGTGTTTGGCATTATCTGTGACCTTAGTTCTAACGGTGTTTGTTTGATGAATTTAGGAGCCCCCATGTTAGGTGCATATATGTTTAGGATTGTAATGTCCTCCTGTTGGAGTGTGCCCTTAATCAATATAAAGTGACCTTCCTTATCTTTTTTGTCTAATGTTGGACTGAAGTCTACCTTGTCAGATATTAGGACAGCAACCCTGCTTGTTTTCTAGGCCTATTTGCTTGAAACACCTTTTTCCAACCTTTCACCCTAAGATAATGCCCATCCTTTGTAGAAAGGTGAGTTTCTTGGAGACAACAAATTGGAGGATCCTGATTTTTAACCCAGTCTCAAACCTATGTATTTTGGCTAGGGCAATGAGGCCATTGATATTAAGAGGTATTATTGAAAGGTGTGTATTTATGTTTGCCTTTTTTTTTTTTTTTTGTGGTTCTGGTTCTACCTGTGCTCTCTTGTGTTAACTAGTATTTGAGAATTGCTTGTTTTTTCCAGGTTCCTTATATGTGTGCTTTCATTTTTCTTCAGCAATGGAGGATTCTATCAAGTAGTTTTGCTGGGAATACAGCAGTTTTACTAGTAATACAAACAAGAACTGGAGAGATAGCTCAGCAATTAAGGCACTTGCCTGCAAAGCCTAACAACTCCGGTTTGATTCCCCAGTACGCATATAAAGCTAGATGCCCAAAGTGGTGTATGTGTCTGGAGTTTGTTTATAGCAGCTAGAGGTCCTGGCTCACCCATTCTCTTTGTATGTATGTATCTCTCTGCTTGCAAATAAATAAATAAAGGAATACATGTGATAGCACATTTCGTAGAGAACATTTTAATTTAAACATCTCCAAACATCCTAAAACAAATATGAACTTACTGGAAGAAATTTACAGTGTGTTTCAGTTAGTGGTGTTGTAAGGAAATCAGGTGTCTCACAAAGGCAAAACGCATGGTAGTCTTGGGACACTGAAGGGGATCTGCTAGTCTCCAGAACCAGAACTCAAAGAATCTAATACAGGAAGAGTAAGGCTCTGGGATATGATGATGAGTCCTGGGGACAAAAGAGAACCAATGGCAAAGCAGTCTTACCATATTTGTATATCTTAGGAATGATAGCAACTAAACAAAACAAAAAACACCTCTTCTATTCACCACCTTGTAAAAGATTTTTTTTTTTCAAATTTAAATCACATGATGTGGACGTACCGTTTAAAAGTAGTCTGAGGGTACACACATCAGGCAGGACTCAATGCCAATACTGTCTCCTTCAGACCCTTTCCCTACTTTTCCCACTCATGGCCTTACCCCCCCTGATGCCTAATGCCAATCCATCATGTTGAGCTCATTACTGAATCTGACATTTGTCCTTTTACTCCTTCTGCTTAGCATATCTGCAGCCCACATTACCCATGGTACAGCACTGCTCTGGTTCCAGGCCAGTGTGGTCAGCTGTTGTACCTTCTCTCATTGCTTATACATGTTCCCCTTGCTATTTTGTTCATACTTCATCACTGTATAAAATGCTCTTGGTCATTCATTTGCTTACATGCTTATTTTCTAGGAGTTCTCCCATAGTCCAGTACATCTTAAACTCAAGCAAACTTGCAGAGGAATCTCCTGAACATCCTGGTCAGTGAAACATGGGCCCCTGAGCCTACCTACATAGAGTCTGTCTCTGACCTAGCTGGTCTCTGATTGGCCCTGAAAATTTGCTTTTCTACTAAGGTTTGGAGACCACACTTGCAATAGTAAGATATGTATCATATCTGGGCACAGTGAGTCAGTGTCTTTCCCCAGCATGCAAGAAGCTAAGACAAGAGGACAAGAGGTGTCATGAGTTCAAGGTCGTCCTAGAACTTGAGCTTCTCACTAAGCAGGCTGGCATGAGTTCTGCTCACTACCTTGTCCTCCATCCACTTTACGACGCCTGTACATGGTCAGCACACAGACATCTTTCCTGGACAGAGTCCAGAATCTTGGTCTTATTGAGTATTTCACACTGTGAGCACCAGAAGAACTTATATTATAACTCTGTGTGTGTGTGTGTGTGTGTGTGTGTGTGTGTGTGTGTGTGTAAAGTGGAGTTTTGAATGGAATTTCATTGGCAAGGGTGGCAGTTTTGTTAATTACTTTTCTCATCACTGTGACCGTATACCTGGAAGGAAATGGATTTGGTCACAAATTGAAGAGATAAAGTACATCTTGGTGGGCAAAGTATGGTGATGGGCGCTTGCTCATGACTGTGGTGGCAGAAACATGTAGCTGTTTACTCATATCAGGTTTGATCAGAAATCAGAGACTAAACAAGGAGTAGATCCAGGGAGAAAAATTATATATATATACCCCTCCCTATTACCACAACAGCCCACTTCCTCTATCAAGCTTTCATCTCTGAAAGATTCCAAACAGCCCCATCTATAGCACACCCAGTTGTTCAAACATGGTAGTCTATAGAGATATTTCATATTCAAACCACTACACTGGGAATGAAAGCCATGCTGGACATGAACAACAATTTTATGATGAACAGATGAATTTCCTTATTGAGGTTCAAATCAGAAACCTCACACATAAGCCCAGCTTCTTTCTGACCATGGGTACTCCAAGGTTGGAAGGTTGTTCACAATTGATCAAGGAAGTCAGGACCATATGCCTAATCCACCCAGCGAGCACTCAGTGCTCTCCCACACATACCTGCATTCAACAGCCCTACCACTTCCTCTCCATGAGGCTAGCTGGATTCTGCAGTGCTAGAGATAAAAAACGAAATGAAACAACAGCAACAAAAAACACCTGTAAATCTAAAATTTAAATGTGGGATAATCTGAATATCTCCAAGTGAGCTTAAAAGTCTGAACTGTAAGGTTCATCTCTGATCATACCTCCTGGTTTTAGAAAAAAGTGCATGGCTGTGGGAGCAACCTGGTGTTGCATACAGATTGTGTGACAGCCTGGACACAGCATGCACATCCAGGCTCGTATCTCCTTGTCTGGAATGGGATCTTGACCACTCATCTTCCATTTCCTGCTTCTTTCCACTCCTAAAAAAACCAGTGGAATAGCAAAACATTTGGCTTCATGTGAAATATCAAACCATGAACTTTATGGGTCAGCCTGATTGAAAGAGCCATGAGAATTTTAGATGTCATATGAATGCTCCTAGAGTGGCATTTTGTGACAAGTGTAACCTTTTAACTTAGTAGACTAAGAAGAACAGATTAATATCCCCAGTGTATATGTATCTTACTCAATCTGTTTAGGCCTGAGTAGAATAAAAGGTCAGAGAAAGGGAAGAGTCTTTCTTCTGCATGTAGACAGTCTATTGGCTCTGTTTCTCTGGAGAATCCTAATACAACTAGGAAGGGTGTACAAACCACTAGAGCACTCAAGTCTAGTGGCCTGTGTGGTCATCTTTGTGTGGAGCTAACATTTCAGGGACCAGAGTAGAGAGAAACATAGGTGAGCACAAGCCTAACAGGAACCAGAAACAAACATTGGGCCTTTGGAGGAAGGTAGGCAAGAGATGTGGACACAGTAGACACTATGAGCACACAGAAATGGAGTCCACAGCATCTCCCTGAGACAGCGGAAAAGGGTGAGAAGACTGGTGTGTCCAGTTCCTGACATTTCCCCTGACAGCCTGTAAGTCCCGTCACTGGAATCCCTGGAAGATTGATAGCAAGGTGGTCAAGTGTCCAATCCTCCCTGCATCTGTGCCCTCTATAGCTCCTCCCATTGGGTTATAACCACTCCCCTCCAAATCTGGGTTTTTCTGTAATGATCTGAGGTCAGTAGGATGTGACAGAAGTAATGGTGCACCACCTGAATGCCTCTACTCCACCATGAGAACAAGATGGGACTGTTGGAGCATGAGCATTAATAAGGACCAGGGTCCTTTCACCCGGTTGTCCTGGGCAAAGCCCTGCACAGCTGAGAAACCCTGCCTACCAGATTCACCTGATGGTCATAGGACACTACCACCATGGACAAGCAGAACAACCTACAGATCCACAGACGAGCTGTTTGAGCTCCAACATGACTTTGTGGCAATGAGAATTACTGATGTTTGAACTGCTTTGAACAGATTTCTGTTTTTTTCTGGTCCTTGGCTAAGTTTCCCAGCCTCCTTCAGGGCAGGAACCCCTCTTCCCTACACCTTCCCTGCAGGTCTGAGCACCCCAGCAGTAGCAGCTGACACTAAAGTCCTGGGTTGGAAACTTAACTTCTTTAACTTTCTTTTACCTATAATATAATGTGCCTAGGGATACATGCTATGAAGGCTTACAGGGAAAAACTAAAAAATAAATAAAATAAAATAAAACTTAATGGAGCCATCTGTAACAATATCTACCATAAACCAAACAATAAATCTTTGGTAAATCCCCTCTCCAGGCAAAGAACAAAATGGGCTGGATGAAGAGAAGGTAGTAAATCTCATCTGCGAAGGTCAGCTTGGACCTTGAATTAGGAGATAAACCGAGTTTACTGTGCTGTGTGAGTTAACATTGTCTGCAGCAGCAGGAGACAGAGCTCAAAGCTTCTGGCTGTAGCAGCTTGATGAGTTCATTTGAGACCTCTCCTCAGTGGTAGCTTGGATTCAGAATCTGTAAGCAGGAAGCAAAATTGGAGTTTATTAGGAAAAGATTTCAATAGATTCAAGCATGAGTTGAGACAAGGGGACAGAGACGTAAGAGAAGAGCTTTAGTACTCACCCTGAAGTGGGTGTGCTCTTCTTAAGAGAGAATCAAATGTGTCACTTTTTGTTTTTGTTTTGCTGCAGGTTCTAGCCAAGACTATCTTTCAATTCATGATCCTCCTGACTCCAACTCCCAAGTGAGCTCTACCACACCAGGTTGAAGTAATCAGGTGTCTGACTTCTGAAGTTATATTATTTAAAGGGTATAAAAGATTATGTATATTCATATTATCCTAAAGAACTCTTTACTAAATGAAATCCCAAGGTTTTCTGTTTCTTTTTTTATGTGTACAATACAGACTGATAAGTTTAAAATAGGTCAAAAAAGCCAAAGCAATTTCCACTACACATAGGTCATCAGGGAGCAAAGCATTTGTTTTCACTGTAACATGTCTCCTAAGTTTATTTATGAGATTCTGGGGAAAAAAAAAATCACAGATTTACAGATTAGAAAGAAATGAGGCTGAACTTAAAGATCACATTTGAAATATCTCTATTAAAATAAATAGTATCTCTATGCAAGCAGTCTTTATGGTGATTTTCCATTAGTTGTATTAAAATTCTTGACTCTTGGACTGGAGAGGTTGCTTAGTGGTTAAGCACTTGCCTGTGAAGCCTAAGGACCCTGGTTCAAGGCTCCACTCCCCAGGACCTACGTTAGCCAGATGCACAAGGTGGTGCACACATCTGGAGTTCATTTGCAGTGGCTGGACACCCTGGCACACCCATTCTCTCTCTCTCTCTCTCTCTCTCTCTCTCTCTCTCTCTCTCTCTGTCTGTCACTCTCAAATAAATAAATAAATAAAATTTTTAAAAGTTCTTGACTCTGGGCTGGAGAGATGGCTTAGCAGTTAAGCGCTTGCCTGTGAAGCCTGAGGACCCCGGTTCGAGGCTCGGTTCCCCAGGTCCCACATTAGCCAGATGCACAAGGGGGCACACGCGTCTGGAGTTTGTTTGCAGTGGCTAGAAGCCCTGGCACGCCCATTCTCTCTCTCTCCCTCTATCTGTCTTTCTCTCTGTGTCTGTCGCTCTCAAATAAATAAATAAAATATTTTTTTAAAAAAAGTTCTTGACTCTTAGCCAATAAGAGACTTAAACCAAATTCTTGGGCAATGGGTTCCTTTCCCTGTGCTCTTAGTTTATCCTTTCTACCTTGTGTCAAAATGGCAGTGATGAGAGTCGGGTGTGCTGGTCCATGCAGGCACTGTGGGATAAGACAAGGAAAGAGTGGGTAGGAAGAGAAGGTGGCTATTCTTGAGATCTGACTTCCCTGAGCTGTCTCCCGTTCACATTCTTTTAAGGGAACCAGAGTAGGGACAATTAGTCATTTTCAAGTTTAGTCTTTTCCCTTTGATCAAGTGTCCACTCTTGTTTCTGCGATTCAGGCTGTTGGCCCCTGAACTTTTCCCACATCAACATCTCTCTCTGTGTGGCAGGAGCTGGCATGTTCGCAAGGCCAGTGAGCATGAGTTCCTCCCAAGTTGCCATCCAGGTTACATCTAGATCAAATGTTAACTCAAAAGGAACAGAACATTTGTAGAAAATCTGGGCTGGGGTGTTTACAATGTACATGCAGATTCTTTCTTACAATATTATGTATACATATGCTCAGATAATATAGATTATAAAGTGCCCCATTTGTTCCCTATCACTACCTGCTGTCAGTAGTAACTCTTGTATCCATAAGATCTACATCACATGAGAAACTGGCATCCTGTTACCATGTCTCTAATTGATTGCAAGCATGACTTCTTACCAGTAAGGAAGCTTTTTGGCATAAAGCTGTGTACATCAGACTACACCCTATGCAATAGTAGACAAGAATGTTGAAAATGATTCTTAAAAGGAAAACTAGGAAGGAGTTCCTCAGGCCTATACTGCTGAGGATCCAGGAGGTAAGAAAAGACAACTTAAGAGCCAAAGATAGAATACATTCAGTGTCAAGTAACCATATGAAAGAATTATTGCTCCATCATCCATAACCTCTTGGCCTTAGTTTCTTTGGGAATGGTTGGCAAAAATGAGTCCATTTTTGTTGCTGGCTTTGAGACAGGTCTCATTATGTTTCCCAGGCTGTTCTCAAATGTGTGATCCTCCTATTTCTGCTTTCTTAGATCCGGCAGGTGTCACCATACCCAGTGGGACTTTATTCCAATTGTGACAATTTCCTTCCTTGTCTGTGAACAATAATCTCTGAAGACACGACTGATTAACCATCTGATGGTTTGACTTTGTCGGTCCTTATCACAGAGATGAGATTTGTCTGATACCATGGTGGAGGGTAAGTGATGGACATCAAGGAGTTAGTGCTAATAAGGCCTTTTGTGGCAATTTTAAGCAACTAAGATTTACAGAAAGAGTGAATGTGATGTAAGGACTACTTGGAATGGATTTTTTTTTTAGTTTTACTTTTTATTTATATTTATTTAGGAGAGAGAGTGGTAAATAGAGAGGGTGGGGGAGAGAGAGAGGGATAAAGAGGAAGAGAGAGAGCATAGTGTGCCAAGGCCTTCAGCCACTATAAAGGACCTCCAGATGCATGCAGCATCTTGTGTATCTGGCTTATATGGGTTGTAGGTAATCATACCTGAGTCCTAAGCCTTCACAGGCAAGTGTGTTTACCACAAAGCTATCCCTCCAGTTCATTTTATTGTTATATTTATTTATTTGTTTGTGAGAGAGAAAGAAGAATATAGAATAGTTTTACTTTTGTCAGTCCTGTGGGGGAAACCTTGGCATCTCAAAAATATTGCTTTGTCAGTTTAGTTAGAAAGTGTACCTTTGTTGGGCTGGAGAGATGGCTTAGTGGTTAAGTGCTTGCCTGTGAAACCTAAGGACCCAGGATTGAGGCTCAATTCCCCAGAACACACGTTAGCCAGATGCACAAGGGGGGCACATGCATCTGGAGTTCATTTGCAGTGGCAGGAGGCCCTGGTGCACCCATTCTCTCACTTTCTCTCTCTCTCTCTCCTTCTCTCTCTCCCCCCCCCGTCACTCTCAAATAAATAAATAAATAAGTAATAAACAACTTTTTTTTTAAAAAAAAAAGAAAGTGTACCTTTGTAGACTGACATGTGGCTAGCTACTCTCTCCAGCACCATTTGTTGAGGATGCTGTCTTTTCTCCAGTGAGCATTTTTTTACCCCTTTGTCAAAAATCGGGTAGCTGTAGTAACTTGAACTCATACCTGGGTTTTTATTCCATTGATCCATGTGCCTGATTTGGGGACAGTACTATGCTGTTTCTATTACTATGACATTATAGTATATATTGAAATATGCGATGGTGATACCACCAGAAGTGTTCCTTTTGCTCAGTACCTTTTTGGTTATCCAAAGCCTTTTGTGCTTCAATATGACACGGGCAGATATAGGGCATTACTTCTTGTTACATAAGCTAGGAAGAAGTCATAAAAGTGAGGTAGGCAGGCACCACATCTGCACAGCAGCAGGAAGGAAATAGTCTAAGTACTAGGCTTGGGCTTGGAGCTGGGCTATATTAATACCAAAGCCCATCCTCAGGAACACGCCTCCTCCAGCAAGGTCCACCTCCCTAAGGCCCCACAATTCCCAAATTACTGCCAGCAGGAGACAAGCTATTCAAAACACATTTTTGGGAAATGAAGAACATTTCATTTGAACCACCACATATGCCATGTTTCTTTTCCATTTAATCATAACCATAGCAGGACCATTTTGCCCCATTCTAACAGTCAGAGTTCAGACATAAAGCAGATTGAACAAAGGGACAGAGCAAAGCAGAATAGAAAGGTACATTTAAATGAGAGGCAAAATTTCTTTCTTCCCTGCAAAGGAAACCCAAAACAGAAAGTACTTTTCAAGCACAAACCAGACAAGACTTAACCTGAGGAACAAGATCAAAAGTATGATTCAACATGTTGTGTGAAGGCCACAGAAAATGCCAAGGTGGGAAAGGAAAAGTCCCCAAGTGAAATTTCTAGGTGGCCATTTGGGTTCTCTGTAACTAACTTCAGGGCTTTCCAGTCATGGCCAGCTTTCAGATCCTTTGAGCCAACTCAGTGACTTACAAGAGAGTCTCAAAGCCATGCTGCCATGGTCACTAAGAGTAGGTGACCAAAGTGGTGTAGGAATTTTTAGGTGTCCTTGACAGTGTTGGAGCCTTATCTTGGGTCTTTAGTGGACACTAATTGAGAAGCTGAAGCACCCGACACTCAATGGTCACCACCAAGATTTAATTTAAACACTGGCCTTTTGGGATGCTTGTCTTATGATTTTGATGAGTGAAACTCACAGAGCACAAGATGGTTAAGTACAGAACTTAGGAGTTTATCAGAGCTTGATAAAATAGAGGGACTTCTGTCGGACAGCAAGGAGGACCCAAGGAGGAGGACAATTCACTCAGATAACTTGGGTTGATTTTTTTTTTTTTTTCTGGAAAGGGGAATTGCTTTAGGAGAAAAAGACAAGGTTTAGCAGGTTTCTAGGTAGGATTCCTAGAAAAGGGGCAATGTTCCCAGAAGTCTTAGGTAGGGGCCAGGGTTCCTATGAAAGGGGCAATATTCCCAGAAATATTAGTTCTATAGGAAGGATGCAAGCTTAACCTCCTAGAAATATTTCCTAGAGGGTATAACTTTTAAGGGAAGAAAGAAAGATGGAAAAACTCAGGTACTAGCAGGCTCAGTGACATTTCCCACTTTGAGTCCAGACAACACTGTTCATTGGGGATCTACTTACTCTAAGCTGCCTAGCCAGGTTCTATCTCCTATTCATCACAACTACCAGAATCCATGTTGCCTGTCACTATGGATGCCAATGAGCAGAGGCAAGAATTGACTTTTTAAACTGAGGTTTATTTAGAGAGCCTGCAATCTGAGAAGCGAGAGAAATGAAGTCCTAAATGATCTGTCTTCTTCCAGCTATCCCTGGTTCACATACCACACTGGGAATGATAACAAAGGCAATTAATTATTTCAAAGTTTAGTCTTGTCCCTCTGGTCAGGTGGTCCCTTTGAGATCTGTGGTATTGATGATTCTCTCTTTATTGATTCTTGCACTCTTTCCTCATTAACAAACTCTGAGTAGCAGGAGTTGGCATACTTCCAGGACCACTGAGTCTCACACTGTCTCACATTCCTCTCAAACCACCATTTGGGCAACATCTAGGCTAGGGGTTAGCTCAGAGGAAGCACACATTTAGCCATGTGCACATGCTGCGCTCTTTACCATGTGTATATGCAGATTCCTTTCCACAGTTTGATGTCAGAATGTGCTCTGGTACTATAGGTCACATACTGCCCTTCTCTGTCCTCCATCACAGGTGTACATGCCTTCTACTTTGTTAAAATCTCTGTTCTCCTTTCTCTGCTCCTTGTTCAATTCTTTGGGATGATATTCTAAGGAAATCATTATGAACCTTAGGCTGCCTCCCCAAGGCCAGTTCTCTAGTAATTGCAACTGGGAACTTGGTTTGCTGTATCGCTATTTCCACTAAGCTTTGCAAAAGTGAGATTCCAATGTGCCCAGTTCTCTTTGGCTGTATATTTGATCATTATCTAATATAAAGAGAGCTGATGTCACGAGACACACTTTAATTCTATCCCCAAGAAGGCCAGGAACAGTCATAGCAACCCAGACTGGAAAAGTGCTAAACTGGGTCAGGTTCATTTACTAAGCTAGGACTATTCATTGCCAGAATCTAGAGGCTCTGTTACGCTTCAGCTAAAACTGTGAGATATTGGCGGTGGTGGTGAGGGGAAACATCTTTTTCATTCGAGTCTAAGCCCGAGGACAATAGGATAGATCTTAACAGATCCCCCATTTTTCCAAAGAGTCTCAAGGGTTTTAATGGAATACTTGATGGAGAAATGCCTGCCAAGTTGGGCGTGGTGGTGCACGCCTTTAATCCCAGCACTTGGGATGCAGAGGTAGGTATGGATCACCATTAGTTCAAGACCACCCTGAGACTCCATAGTGAATTCCAGGTCAGCCTGAGCTAGAGTTAGAGCTTACCTTGGAAAACTAAAAACAATAATGGTAATAAAAATAAATGCTTGCCGATTCTGAGCCTTACCAAGTTATTTGTGCTCAGGTCCATTCCTCTGATAGGGTAAAGCAGGGGCTTTGGGTTCCTTGGCTGGTGTAGCACACAGGCCTTCAGTGTCTTTCCTTTGTTGGCCAGCTTCAAGCTCCTACTCCTGTGTACCTGCTAAACATTCATTTTGCAAGATAGAAAAAAATGTGATAATCAGTTACTTGACAATAGGGGCACACATGTCTTTCTTTAAAATTTAAAATATCTCTTCTGTCACCAGCACTGCGTCAGCTCATCTACTCATGCTGTCTCTTTATAACAGAGAACATGTGCTTTGTTTTTCCATTTTTGTAGCTTCTTACCCAGCAGGTTTTGGGTGAGAACAAGGCTCTCTTGGTTGCCTTTAGTGAGCTCACAGTAGTATACAATGCAGCAGCCCTGGCAGCTCTGTAAAATTCAAGACTATGACCATGTTCCAGATCTCCAGCGAGGCTCCTGTTTCATGGGAAGAGAACTCTGGTTCTTGGCAATTATGAAAGTGCCTTCTATCTGAATTTGTGAACTTTCTAAAATTGTGTTAGCAAAAATGATACTACAGGGCTGGAGAGATTGCTTAGCAGTTAAGTGCTTGCTTGTGAAGCCTAAGGACCCCAGTTTGAGGCTTGATTCCCCAGGACCCATGTTAGCCAGATGCACAAGGGGGAGCTCACGTCTGGAGTTCATTTGCAGTGGCTGGAAGCCTTGGCACCCCCATTCTCACTAACTCTCTCTCTCTCTCTCTCTCTCTCTCTCTCTCTCTCTCTCTCTCTCCCTCTTTCTCTTTCTGTCAGTCACTCTCAAATAAATAAAACTAAAAAAAATTTTAAGAAAATGATACTACACAGGGAAAGTGTACCTTATGAGGAGACAGAAATGAGTAGGCAGAAATATTCCTTTCTCCGCTTTTCTCTGGCAGGTTCTTGTGCTGCCTGTCCACACATGTACCACGTGACAAAAAATCAGCAAGCAGCCAGGTTACTTGCACACCACCCCCTTCTCTCTTTGGCCATAAAATTGCACCATCCACGCATGGCAGCTTTGCACCTGACCTATTTTTTTTTTTTTAATGTGGCTACAGCAAGTACCATACATTGAGAAAAATTATAAAGAAGAGAAATTTAGAGCTGGGTGGATGGCTCAGAAGTTAAGAGTGCTTGCCCTTTAAGCACTAGGGCCTGCTGGACACTATAAAGTTCGATTCCCCAGAACCCATATAAAATCCCAAGCCTGGAACAGGGGCAGAGGAATTACTGAGGCTTGCTGATGGATAGCAGCTCCAGATTGAAGGAGAGACCCTATCTCAAGGATATACATAGATGAGTAATAAGAGGATACCTTATGACCTCCTCACGCCTCTGCACACATGAACATGGGGTATGTATCTGTACATACTATACCACACATGCTTTACACCCATACATGCACATATATACACGTGAGCCCTAAGTGTATAATATCTGCTGCTGTCTGGCTAAATGTATTTACTATACTCACTAAACTGACCAATAAGCATGGTTCTTAATGCTAATACCCATATATTAATGCTACTATCACTTTTGGTTAGAGAACCTTCTCTTTTCAGATGGCAGTGACCTTGGGATGACTCAGAAAGCACCATAGTGCTGAGAAGTGACAGAGAAGTGCTCAGCACTGAAATATCTCATTCACATCTTCCATGGCTCAGGGTTCATGGTGGAAGAGGTGGCAGAAAGAATGCAAGAGCCAAAGGAAGGGTAGGACTCCTTACAATGTGGTCCTCCAGACATAAAATGGCCTGGATATCCATGAACTCACAGTGCCTGACACTACCTAAACATGACCATCATAATAGGAAGAAAAGATCATGACATCAAAATAAAGACTGATTGAGGGGGAGGCGATATGATAGAAAGTGGAGTTTTAGGGCTGGAGAGATGGCTTAGTGGTTAAGCACATGCCTGTGAAGCCTAAGGACCCTGGTTCGAGGCTCAATTCCCCAGGACCCACGTTAGCCAGATTCACAAGGGGGCGTACACGTCTGGAGTTCCTTTGCAGTGGCTGGAAGCCCTGGTGTGTCCATTCTCTCTCTCTCTCTCTTTCTCTCTCTGTCTGTTGCTGTCAAATAAATAAATAAACAAAAAAAATTTTTAAAAAAAAAGAAAGTGGAATTTTAAAGGGGAAAGTTGGGGGAGGGAAGAAATTACCATGGGATATTGTTTACAATTATGGAAGTTGTTAAAAAAGTAAATAATTTTTAAAAATTCTGAAAAATAAGTGAATTTAAAAATTTTGAAAGAAGCCGGGCGTGGTGGCGCTTGTTTTTAATCCCAGCACTCGGGAGACAGAGGTAGGAAGGTCACTGAGAGTTCGAGCCCACCCTGAGACTACAGAGTGAATTTCAGGTCAGCCTGAGCCAGAGTGAGACCCTACCTTGAAAAAAAAAATTGTTTTGAAAGAAGAGAAATGCATTATCTCATAGTTTTGGAGGATGGGCAGTTCAAGATCAAGACGCCAACATGTTTGGTGGTCTAGTGAATGCTTCTGTTCCCTTAAAAATGACACCATCTTGTTACATTCTCTAGAAAGGGATCTCTCATGGAAGGAGGCAACTGGAATCTTAATAGATCTTGTGTCTCACTCATGGGAGAAGAGTTCTCGGACCTGATCACCTACCTCTTAAGGGCCCTATCTTTTCATCCCGTCTCATTAGCCATTTAGATTTTCTGTTTGCTTGGTTTGTTTTGAGACATGGCCTCCTGCTGTAGCCCTAGCTGGCTTCAAAATCGCAGTGATCCTCCTACCTCTGTGTCCTAAGCACTCAGTACAGGAATGGTCAAACACACCTGGCTGGCCATTTAATTTCAAGCCCTGAACTCTAGCAGGAACACATTCAATCCTCAGTAGCTTAAGTTTCTGACTTCTAAGAAATTTGTTCAGAGATGTGTCCATGCAATATAAGGGCACGCACTAGAGGCCCAGAAAATAGAGCAGTTCACAGTCCCAGCAGGGCAGTATGGATAGCCATGGTCCTTTACATCAGAAAATGTAAAGTATTCAAATCCTAGCTCGTTTTAACCTTTTCCTCACCTGCATGACTTCTCTGGGGTGTCCCTCTATCTTTTAATACAAATAGTAGTTGAGGTAGGCATGGTGGTGCACACCTTTAATCCCAGCACTCAGGAGGCAGGGGCAGGAGGATCACCATGAGTTCAAGGCCACCCTGAGACTACATAGTGAATTCCAGGTCAGCCTTGTCTAGAGTGAGACCCTACCTCAAAAAAACATATTTGAAATGAACAAGAGTGTTGCTTTCTTCGTGAATCTGATATCAGCACAAGGGTGATGGGGAAAGACACTGAGGACACTCAATACTTACCAAACCAGAGATCCAGAGGCTCCTAAGAGCCTATCACTGGAGTAGACTTAAATGCTTCCAGCATGGCTCAGGGAATTTTGTGGAAGACAGGATGGAAAGATTTTTAAAGCCACAATTTGGGACATTTTGCACAGAGACATTGCCTCCCATTCCACACACACATAATGCATGACCCACACGTCACATGGGGTTGATCTGCATCCCAAAGGAGGGAAGTCTCTTCAGAAAAGGGGCAAGGAGCAAGGAAAGGATGGTACCAACATGTGTTGTTTACATACAAAATATGTCCATATATAATAAAAACTGTTGCTTAACTAAAAAAATAATAAGAGAGACCAGTAGGAAGGAAGAAGGGATTTAGGGTATAGGATATGAAGAAAGACAGACAGAAGAAGGTAATCGGGGAGGATATTTTGATCAAAGCACATTTGTACATCTATGAAAATAGTCAATAAAAAGTATAAAAGGAGGGCTAGAGGGATGGCTTAGTAGTTAAGGTATTTGCATTCCCTAGGACCCATGTTAGCCAGATATGAAAGGTGGCACACGTGTGTCTAGAGTTTGTTTGTAGTGGCTTGAGGCTGCCCATTCTCTTCCCCCCTTCCCTTTGTCAAATAAATAACTAAATAAAAATAAAATGTTTTTTTTAAGTTGAAAAAGAAAAAGTAGTAGTAGAGTGATGGTAGATTGTGAAGCTCATGGAAGCCTTTTAAAGCCCAAAGTGATACTATGTCGATAGCTTTCCAGGAGCTGTGGTTAAAAAAAAGGGGGATACTATGGAAATCAAGAAAAGGTCCATTTAAGAACGAAAAATTGGAAATGTGGTGTCGTTACTTCACTCTTCCCCACCCCTCCCCTTGTTCTGAAGCATATATGGCCCAATAGATTCAAATGTTTTATTAAAATTGAGCTTGCAACTCCAGACCCTAGCAGGTAGAATCCTCCTAAAGGGAGGATTGTGTTGTGTTATCGGAGGCTGAGCATGGAGGCCAGCCCTAAGGTGTATTTGGGTTCAGATCCGAGTCCAGCCCTGCAAGTTGTATGAAGAGCAGTCTGAGCTCTGGTAATTTGCATTTGTGGTACTAGTTATTGGTCATGTCTCTGCTTGTGTCTATGAAAGGGAGCCAGCTTCTTCCACCATTGGTGGTGCTACCCTGGGCTGAGTAAGCATGAAACAAATCCTTCTCCCCCATAAACTGAGTCTGGCTGGATATTCATCTCAGCAATGTGGAGCTGAGTACAACAGGGGGACATTTTATATCCAAACTATCTCAGTTATGATTTCCCTCAACTCAGAGCTCAGAATGGAAGGAGCAGCATAATCCAAATTGCAAGCTTGATTAAATAATGTAGAAAGCAGTAGAAATTTATCTTAGATGCTATAGAGAAGCTAGATAAAGGTAGTAGATGCCTGAAGCAATAAATTTAAAGTGATGTGATACAATAGACCATTGCAGGACACAAGAAGAGGTCAAGTTGAGACTCCATTGGGAGTTCACAAATTCAAAAGTAAATGAATTTTGCTGTGTGAAAATTTCTCCCAGGGAAGTCACTACTAGCTCATGACTATTCATCCCAGACAGACCAAAGCATGATTGCATCAGAACCATTTTTGGTGAATGAACAAGTTTTTTGGGGTTACTTACAGTGTAGGATGAGAGTCTGCTTATAGGAAAGTGGAGACCTCTAAAGCAGCCTTAATATTGAGAAGTCTCACCCCAGCGTGGATGACAACCTCCCCATAACTGCTAAGGTGGAACTTACTGCCTCTTATCTTGCACCTTTATAAACTTTATATACTCTACCTCTCTCCCTCCACATGAACCATGGCAGGAGACCTCATACATCATTTCATACAGCTGACACAGGAGGCTCCTGGGATCTCAGGTAGAGGTCTGACAACCTTTTTTACACTCTTCTTTCTTTATTTTAAATATTTTTTGTCCATTTTTTATATATTTATTTGAGAGTGACAGACACAGACAGAAAGACAGATAGAGGGAGAGAGAGAGAATGGGCATGCCAGGGCCTCCAGCCACTGCAAATGAACTCCAGATACATGCGCCCCCATGTGCATCTGGCTAACGTGGGACCTAGGGAACCGAGCCTCGAACTGGGGTCCTTAGGCTTCACAGGCAAGCGCTAAACTGCTAAGCCATCTCTCCAGCCCTCTTATACTCTTCTTTCTATGGAGGAATGTCAACATGCCCTGTCTCGAGAGTCTCTCATGAGTGGTCCCAGCTGCTTTTGATAAATCTGGCAATAGCTCTTTATTGCTTTCAATTCTGAGGAATTTGCTACACAACAGTTCCATATATCAGGAAATTATGAAAGCCAACACAGGCACAAATGAGATGTGTACTAACAAAGTGACTGAGGATACTACTGCTGCATGGATGGACTCCACAGCTTAGACAAGCCTTGCTAATTAGTGGACATCTATCTGCTGACATGGCCAGTCTGAAAAGATAGGGAGAACTGGCTATGTTTTTCAATTACTAGTTCTCAACTACAATAGCAACAAAATCACTATATATATGAAGTAAGAAAAAAGAAAGCAAAGGAAACAGCAATAAGAAAGGGGAAAAGAAAAGGCAACTTATTCAAGAAAGAAAATAAAGTAGCAGGACCTGACCCCACAGAATGACGTAAACAGTAACTCAAGGAATCCAAGTGTTCTCAGAGTGCCTCATGCATCAGAAGTCTGTGGTAACAATATACGCACATGCACAAAACACCAGTGCTCCTGGACGTGGGAGCAAACATTGGCAGAATTGATGGATTCTGGCTACGCGATAGTAGTCAAGTGGTTTCTGTGGTGGGGGATAAGCAGTTTGGCCAAACAATTCGCCCTTCAGATCTGAGTAGAAAAAAAAAAGAAAAAGTTTTCATCACGCTGCCAAGGCAGTCAGGAGAACAGTGGGCCTGTCCATCCAAGATATGCATGCGTATGTGATGGGCTCTGGTGAGTCTTCATTTTGGAAGAGTCCTTCTTGTGAGGGTAGAGTGAGCTACTGTGCAATCAGTTTTCTAGAATGCAATTCTGGTCATGCAAATGAAAGCAGTCCTGATTAGCTGGTGTTCAGCCCTGGGTGGTGAGCATGAGCCAGTATGTATCCAATTTCCAATCATGCAGTTCCTGTCACAAAAATGATGGTAGCTCTGTGTTGTCAGCTATTCATCTTTGGAAACACTCTCTCATGTACAATATCCAAAACTGTGCTATAGTACTGTCCCTAGGTATGTTTTAACCTAACCAAGTTGACAAGTTTAACCTAACCAAGTTGACAAGTTGACCATCGCAGAAGATCCATGTTATATTTTTATAAGTTATGCCATTATAGAGACAGTTTTTTAATCAAGTCCAGGTCTGAGGAAAATCAGATAAACATTCTATCTCAAATATTCCCCCATCTTTGAAAGGAAAAACAAAAGAGTTTTAGGAGGGTTTATAGGATGGTCAGATTCAAGCTTCCCTATTAATCACATCAATTTTTCAAGTGAAGAAAAAAGGAGATTGTCTGGTATTTGAAGGGAGGGGCACAAGTGTCTCTTTGTAGTTTAGAATATCTCTCAGAACCTACCAGGGCCCTAGTCCATTGTCTCAACTTGAGATTACTATTATGATAAGTTTTTACTTTAGATATGTAGTCCTGACTATGCTATATAGAAACAGAAATTTATTATGACACTCCCCTATTATTCACTGTACTCCTGAGATCTCTAGGGCCTCACAGTGCATTTTGGTGAAAAGTCTCTTTGTGCTCCAGCAAAAAGAGGATCATAGGAACGGTTTCCAATCACACCTGAGCATTCTGTTTTCTTAGCTCATGCTGCTTGCAGAGGAAACTTTAATTGGAAGTTGATGTGGGATTATCAGATTTTAATTCACCTGGTGGAAGGAAAGACCCAGGTACCCATCTGTTCTTCTTCACACTGGAGGAGGGATTGAGAAAAGCAAAAGAAGCCCACTATAAATAGGTAGTAGGTAGTGACAAAATGAAAAATTATGACATCATCATCTAATTATTTCTGGAACCTGGAAATTGTTTTGTGCAATGCCTCTAAAAGCAACAATAGCAACAAACAAACAAAAGCCAAACAAACAAACAAAAAAAAAAAAACAGGACACAGAAATTGATGGAGAAGACACTTGCATTAGTTATCTTTTTTCATTTTTTGTGACCATATACCTGCATAAGGAAGGTAAGGGGGGAATGGTTTATTTGGGGTCACTGCTTCAGGGATACAGTACATAATGATACTGAAGACATGGAGGGGATGTCCATCCATGGTGCTGAAGTCTTTAGAGTCTGTTAGTTACATTTCAGTGGAGCAGAAAAAAGAAGGCTTGGGTTAGTACTATGACCCCCAAACTCTGTTCATTTGGCCTTATGTCTGTAGGTAGGCCCCATGTCCAAAAGGTTCTAAATTCTCCCAACATGAAGCCACCAGTCAGGGACCAATTATTTATCAGCCTGTGGGGGACAATTTACATTTAAACTATGCAGAGACATTTCATATTGAAACTATAACATAATTTTTATTCAGATCTTTACATCTAGATCTCTCTTTTTTTCTCTTTCTTTCTTTCTTTCTTTCTTTCTTTCTTTCTTTCTTTCTTTCTTTCTTTCTTTTTGATATAGGTTCTCACTTTGTTCCAGACTGACCTCCAATTAACTATGTATCTCAGGGTGGCCTCAAACTTTGATCCTCCTACCTCTGCCTCCCAAGTGCTGGGATTAAAGGCATGAGTCACCACTCCCGGAAAGAATTCTCATTTTTAAAAGAGGAGAGTATTAACAGGTTTTTTAAATCAAATAATAAATGGAACAGTCCTGGGCATTCCTCCTAGAGGTTTTGTCCTTAAGTTCATGCATGGCTTTTCTATAACAGTTTTTAGGGTGCTGCCTTCAGCTATCTTCTTAGAAGGTCAAGTTCAAGCCTTCTAAACACACTAATCTTGCAAGTGATTCTGGTGAAACAGACAAATAGATTGAAAGGCCAGAACAGAGGTCCCAGAAACAGACACACATACTGATCATTAACAATGGGGCAAGGGTAATACAAAAGAAATTTTTTTAAAAACTCATTTCAACAGATATGCTGTTGTAGTCAGGTTCACTTTGCTGGTAGAAATCACCCAACCAAGGTCAGATTGTGGGAATAAAGAGGTTTATTTTGGCTTACAGCCTTGAAGGGGAAGCTCCATGATGGCAGAGGGGAAGCTCCATGATGGCAGAGGGAAATGATGGCATGAGCAGAGGGTAGACATCACCTCCTGGCCAACATCAGGTGGACAATAGCAGCAGGAGAGTGTACCAAACACTGGCATGGAAAAACTAGCTATAACACCCATAAGCCCACTCCCAACAATAAACTGCCTCCAGGAGGCATCAATTCCCAAATCTCCATGAGCTTGGAACCTAGAATTCAGAACACCTACGTTTATGAGGGACACCTGAACCAAACCACCATGTGTGACTAAGTAGCTGGACATCTGCACACAAATCAAACCTATGCACAGACAATAAACTCATCTCAAAATGTAAGACCATAAAACTTCTACAAAATAGTCTAAAGAAAGTTCTTTGTATTTGATGCCATTTTTTATACCATACTGAAGACATGCTCTATGAAAGAATTGGTTAGCTGAGATTCATGAAAATTCAATTTTTCTTCTCTGTGAAAGACACTCTTAGTAGAATAAAAAGACCAGCCATAATGGGAGAAATTATTAATAAAAGACATCATCTGATAAAGGACTATTATCCAAAATATACACTGCACTCTTAAAATTCAACAGTATGAAAGCAATCAACCCATTTTAATTGCATTGTCAGAATGAAATATTATTAACTCCAAATATAGATGAGCTATTAAGCCAGGAAGACACAGAGGAACCTTCAGTGCATATTACTAAGTAAAACAAGCCAATCTGAAAGGCAACATACTGTGTGATTTCAACTAGGTGACATTTTGAAAAAGGCAAAATTGCAGAGACAGTTAAAAGATCTGTGGTTACCAGGGAGAAGAGAGGGAGGGGTGCATAAACTGAGCTTTGAGGATTGTTAAGGCAGTGAAAATACTCTGCAGAATACTATAATGGTAAATATATAATTATAAAATGTACCCAAACCCACAGGGCATGCAAAACTATGAGAACTCTAATGTGAGCATGAGTTGATATATCCAACACTCTGGTTTGGGTTATAGATAACAGGGAAGTTTGGTGGGGGTGACAAGAGAAGATGTATAGAATATATATGGGAACTGAGGAGGTGGCTCAGGTGTTAAACCCAACTGATTGCAAAGCCTGCTAGGCCACCCATATAAAGCTGGATAGGCATTCATTTGCAGCTGCAAGAGACCTTGGTGCACCCATACCTTCTCCCCCTGCCAACACACACATATAAATTAATTAATTAATTAATATTGTTCTTGAATTCTTTATGCTCTTACTTAATTTTTTATGAACCAAAACTTCCCTGAAACATAAAATCTATTAACCAAACAAATAACAACAATGAATACAAAACAAAGCAGAAATTGTACCCTGACCAAGTCACATGTGTTCTTTAAATAAAGGTCAGGATGTTTGACCTGTGAAATATATCACATTGAATGAAGAAGCCACATGATCATCTCAACTGATGCAGGTACAAGCTGCATTTGACAAAATGCACTTTCTTTCTGATACATATTTTATTTTTATTTACTTATGAGTGAGCAAGCGAGCGAGAGAGAATGGGCATTCCAGGGCCTCTAGCCACTGCAAATGAGCTCCAGAAACATGTACCACCATATGTATCTGGCTTATATGGGTTCTGGAGAATCAAACATGGGTCCTTAGGCTTTACAGGTAAGCACCTTAATTGCTAAGCCATCTCTCCAGCCCAAAATGCACTTTCTTGACAAGAAGCATTCAACATACTAACAGAAGGAAATTATGTCAACACAACAGAGATGACCAGTGAAAACTCCACATTAACATTACATTGTGAAGATGTTGTAAGATATACACTAATTAATATTGTACTACTTCTTTGATAAGAAGTTTCAAGAAAATATATAAGTAAATAAATAAATTTCATTGGTCAGCATTTCCCATTTTTCAAGAAAAACAAGGAAAGTGTGACTGTGTATGTCAGAAAATTATTTAGTCTCTGGGTATGTTAAAATTTAACCAGAAGGACTACACAGGAAGACTAATATGTTTGTGTAAGTCAACAATCAGATGTTAATTTCACAACTAGTTATTAAAGGATCATGTAAATTTGGGATGATTTTCCATATGAACATCATACTTCATAGAAATTCAAAGGTATCAGAGTAAACAAATATAAATATAAATATGAAGGCAAACCCATTAGGACCATACTACAATACTACAATAAAACCCTGCATACCTGCCCTTCATGATAAATAGCTAGATATAAATATGAAACTTAACATCAAGTGGATAGACATATATGAATCCTTACAAAATATGTAAATTTAGCACAGAAATACAGAGGTTGGTATGTACTATGAAAAACAACACAAGGAAAAAAACATAAAATTGTCTTACATGCAATAAAGAGTAGAAAATAATGGTCAGCAAGACAAAAACCACAATACATATAGAACTAAACTTATACTAATTTAAAAATTATGAATGTTATACCTGATAACCTGATATATGATATTATGTATATGAATATATGATATTTATATGATATATGAATGATATACATGATAAAAATTCAAAATCCAAAAATACAGGATTTCATCCAGAAACAAATATAAAGAAAAAGCATTGAAAATAATATTAGAAAAACATATCAGATCATGTTGGAAGCCTTGTATTACTTTTAAGGGAGAGAAAAGTGTGTCAGTATGTCATGGGACAACCAGAGTCCATTGTGAAAGGAACATCACAGAGCATAAAGATGTTATCATCAACAGAATTTGTTCCTTTGCTATATGAATTATAGATAATTACATGAGATAATTATAAGAATGTAGGTAGAGGGCTAGAGAGATTGCTTAGTGGTAAAGGCCCTTGCTTGCAAAGCCTAAGAGCCCAGCTTCTAATCCCTTGTACCTAAGCCAAATGCACAAGGTGGTGAATGGGTCTGAAGTTCATTTTCAGTGGCAGGAATCCCTGGCACACCCTTTCTCTCTCTTCCTCACTCTCCACTTATCTATCATCTATCTATCTATCTTTCTGGGGTCTATCCATCCATCCATCTAACTATCATCTATCTATAATCTACCTATATATCTATTTATCTTTCTTTTTTTTAATTTTTATTTATTTATTTTATTTGAGAGTGACAGACACAGAGAGAAAGACAGATAGAGGGAGAGAGAGAATGGGCGCGCCAGGGCTTCCAGCCACTGCAAACGAACTCCAGACGCGTGCGCCCCCTTGTGCATCTGGCTAACATGGGACCTGGGGAACCGAGCCTCGAACCGGGGTCCTTAGGCTTCACAGGCAAGCGCTTAACCACTAAGCCATCTCTCCAGCCCTATCTATTTATCTTTCTATCCATCTATCTATCTGTCATCTATCTCTGCCTCTTACTCTAGCTCTCTAAATAAATAAAAGAATGTAGGTAGAAATAAATTACTCCTTCTTGTATGTTTTAACAAATTCTCTCAAAAACAATAACAAATCAAGGAAATAAGAAAATGGGAACATCATGATATTATAAAATAAAAACAGAAGCTGTAAATATATCCTGGTCTCACATTGTCTGACACAGGAAATAATACATACACCCATGGAGGCTGAAGTGAATGTGCCTGTGAATTTATGTAGCAACAGAATTTTCTCCTGACACAAGTGTGTCAGCCCTGCAGAGAACACTGAGTGAATGTGGTATGGGTCATGTCAAGCAGAGTAGCAAAATGGTCACAGGACAAGGGAGCCATTGCCTGCAAAGCACTCCTCAGGACAGCAGACATTGTTTTGTCTTGAAGCCTGGCTGGAAAGGGGTATGGAACCAGAATCCCACATGGATGTTCTAATAGGCTCTTAGTGCCTCATTGCTGTTCATTAAAACAGGTAGAGATGGGGTGAAAGCCATAATGAGGTGACTCTGAGAAAGGCATGGCCCCCTACTGGTCGCTGGGACCTAGCCCATTACTTTCTCACACCATTCCTAATTCTTCAGTCCTAAATTAATACATCAAATACTGCAGTGTGGAGTATTAAGGTTCCGATGAAGACTTTCTCAACATCCCAATTAGCCAACTTATTCCTAAAATATATATGCATTTGAGGGAACCAATGATCAAAAAATCTTAACTATAATGATTAGTTCAGAAATGTGACTCATATTCTGCTGGTTTTTAAATGGCTATTAACAGTATAGTCCCTTTAATCAAACATAGTCAAGTAGTCATGTGTACTTTAATTCTGTAATTTCCAATGCTAAGAGACAACTACGGAGCAATTTAAATGCCTGCCTTGTCAGAACTTCGGAATTACAAGGAGGTTGTGAACACTAATTGCTTTTAATCATCTAACATTCCATCCTGGCACTTTCCTAGGAGCATGTGGGATTCAGTCAGAGCTCACAGAGTGAGTCACAAAAGGGAAGCAAGGTGGGGGGAAGGGGTCTGTGTGGGAAGGGGAGGGGACAACAGCACACACAGTCAGTGACGTGTCTGAGACTAATGGTCAAGGAGCACCACTCAGTTCAGTGGCTCTTATTACTCTCCCCCCTCTGCTTCCACTTGTAAGGCTCTCTTCTTCTGTCTTGCCTGGTATTTTTCCTAAAGTCTTTTTTGCCTTTTTGTTGTTCCGTTCACTGCCTGGTGCCCAGCTTCTACTCAGCCCTGTCTCTCAATGACCATTTCAGTGCATGAACAGCCCACTTGCCCCCATGGGGCCAGTGCCCGCTGTCTATAGCTGCCAGCATGGCGGGTCGATCCAGGCCACTTCATCCCCCTTCTGAAAGCCCTTCGAGGCAGAGGAGGCAGCTGCACATGGTGTTCCTAGGCTTTGTCCGTATCATACAGTCAAAGAACGGGTTGGCCAATTTTATTATTTCCTTTTCCTGGACCAAATTTCTAATTTTAGAATCTGTTTTATTCCATGTGAGTTATTGTCTTGACATGTGTTCTTAACAATCTTATTCATAGCTAATGTTTGATCTTGAGAAGTGGCTTTTTAATAAAATGAAGATATAAATGTGTAGGATGTTTTAACAATATCATTTAAGCCAACAGTTCTATAAATAAAAAGTAGTCCAACTCCACTCTAGTAAGAAGATGCAAGTTTTTCTCACCCAGAGACACAAGCCTATTAGCTTAATTTTTTTATTTCTTTTTTCTTTGTCTGCTAAACTTTTGAGAAATAAAATATGTAAACATAAGTATTTTGCTATACAAATTTTAAGATATTTTCCTATGAAAAGTAAATTTGATATGCAGATAGAAATATGCTTTCCTTCTACACAAATGGTCTACCATACTTATACTTTAAATTACATAGTATCAAAAAAGCCTTCACTCTTTTTCAAACAAATGCATATGATTTATTTGTTAAAAAATAAAATAAAAACTCACCCTCATTCAGCTGGTTGCCCATGATGAAGATTTGCTTAGTCTCAGACAGACTGTTACCAAATCATTCCTGGGCATTTGGTTTTGCACAAAAGCGACCCCGTTTATTTACTAAATTACTGGACTAGAAGAATTGGCTGGACAAACTAGAAATCTAAAGGGTTTGTTTTAAATTTAAGAAAATATCACTCATTTATCCTCTTGAAAAGTTGTATAAAGCAGCTTTTCTGGCTAAGCACCTTATTTTTCTAAATTGTTGTTTTCTGAACTTTTCAAGTGCATTTTGTAAAACATGTTTTAAAAAACTTTTCGTTCTTTGACGTTTTCAAATATGCAACCCTATTTTGTGAAATAAAATACTTTTTCCTTTTTTTGTTTCACCAAGGCTTTTTATGTCTTTATCTGATGCCAATAACTAGTTTTCCAGAAGAGTACAAATAAGATAAACCACGTGAACTTCCTGTTCTCATGTTTGAGGAGGGGCCCAGGCTGTTCAGATGGTGTGGGTTCAATTTGTCCATTGAAGCAAATCTGTCTAGTGGAGACAAGCTATGGATCAGGGGTTAGCAATCTTTCCAGATGTTTCAATGAACCTCTGTCCAGATGGCTTTCAGAAATTTTAAAATTTTGTCTAATCATACATTCTTTCTCCTGTGACCTCTCACACCAAATATTTTATAGACACATACAAGTCTACCACTATTGCGCCTTCTCTGAAGGCCTGGGATGAATCCACTCAGTTGCAATAACAGATTCTTCTAACAGTGCCCTCCTCAGGACTTCCATACTATTGTACATGGCTCTGATCTTGCTTTGTTAAAGGCTTGGATGTACACTGTAAGAGTTCAAAGGCTATCTCCTCTTCCCTCCTCCCATCTGGCTATGCTCAGACTAAGCCTGGGATTTTGGAATCACTTCCTGCTATATCTATTGAGTACATCTGTGCTGCAAAAACGGAATGTACCTCCCTCTTAACTCTCTCCTCAGTCCCATTACACAAGACCTGTCCTTTGCAATGCAATGGCCCACCTCCTCACATCCCCTACTCAGCTTTGCAGAGCTTGCCACCACACTTCAAATCCAACCAGTTTCTCTCTCGAAGTTAAATAAAAGTCTTGGGCCCAGAGCTGGAGAGATGGCTCAGCAGGCTTAAAGGTGCTTCCTTACAAAGCCTAATAACCTAGATTCAGTTTCCCAGGACTGATGTAAAGTCAGATACATAAAGTGGTGCACACATTGGAAGTTCATTTGCAGTGGGAGTATGCGCTGCTGTACTTGGTGCATAATAGTTTCTCTTCTAGCATATTCTGAGATAGAAAGCTCAGAAAGGGGAGGAGAGGAGAGGAAAACCCTTCAGACTCAGCAGCCATTGAGCCAGCCTTTGGCCCTGGGCTCCAACTCTGTGCCGTGCGCATCACCGTCATCTCAGCAGCCACCCTTCCTCTCCTTCCTAACCTGTTTATTGTGGCTATATTGCCAGAGTACTATTTATACATTCCTCGGGATACTTTCATTTTCTCTATAATTGAGAGTTTGCTGTCTGCAAAACTATCACTCTATTGACAGAGGCTCTCATTCCTAGAGAGCCATGTCTCTTCAGCATCTTCTAGCAGCTGCTTCCAGAAAAATACAATAAAACCTCTGACTTTGGACAGACGACAAAATATACTCTAGCAAGTTAGAGTACATTGGGTTACCTTCTCAATCATTTGAG